>NW_025232625.1:0-9391 GCF_018294505.1 Triticum aestivum | reverse complement strand
AGTTTTTCCATTTCTTTCTGTTTCTGTTTTTTTTAATACTTCTGCAACTTTGTTGAATTAAATAAAATACTTAGGCAACTCCTAAAATCACCAAACTACTCCTGGTCCATAGTTGGATTATTTCCAACATGAAACATTTTAGTTTGGAGATATTTGAGCATTTAAATATTTTATATAATTTTAAATGCCCAAATTCAAATATTTATGATTTAATTCAAAAACCCTAAGATGGCCTAGGAAAATGTGCATCACTTTTGGCAGAGGTTCTGAACCAAGACAAAAATGATGGGCATTTTAGAAGGGCATTTCAGGTTCATTGAAAAAGTTTTTAGTAAACCCTAATTGGTTTCAGAGGGGACTGGGGGTTCTGTCATCCCCATTTCAGGTTTCTGATGAAAGAGTAAACATGATGCAACACTCTAATGCATGGCTAACTAGGATGTGACAACTCACCCCCACTCAAAAGAATCTCGTCTCGAGATTTGGGTTCCTCGGGAAAGAAGGCGGGATACTCAAGTCGAAGACGATCCTCCCTTTCCCAAGTTGCTTCATCCTCAGAATGGTGCGACCATTGTACTTTGAGAAACTTGATATTATGACATCGAGTAGTACGCTCGGCCTGATCGAGGATACGAATGGGGTACTCTCGATATGTAAGATTATCTTGGAGATCAAGCGTTTTGTGGTCCACTCCACGGGTAGGATCCAAGAAGCAACGCCTGAGTTGAGAAACGTGGAAGACATCGTGGACTCTGGAGAGGTGCGGAGGTAGTTCCAACTGGTAGGCAACTTCTCCTCGTTTAGCGAGAATGCGAAAAGGTCCAATGTAACGAGGAGCCAATTTGCCTTTGATACCGAAACGATGGGTTCCCTTCAGAGGGGTAACCCGAAGATAAGCCTTCTCGTCAACCTCGAAAGTCATAGCCTTATGTTTTCGGTCATATTGACTCTTTTGACGAGATTGGGCTGTTTTCAACTTTTCACGAACGATGCGAACTTGCTCTTCTGCTTCCTGAATCATATCCGGGCCAAAGAATTGTCTTTCCCCGGTCTCTGACCAGTTAAGGGGTGTTCGACACCGTCGTCCATAGAGAACTTCAAAAGGGGCTTTACCCAAGCTAGATTGATAGCTGTTGTTGTAAGCGAATTCGGCAAATGGAAGGCACTTCTCCCAATCCATTCCGAATGAGATAACAGAGGCTCGAAGCATGTCTTCTAGAATCTGGTTGACGCGTTCCACTTGACCACTTGACTGAGGGTGGAAAGCGGTGCTAAAGGAGAGACGGGTTCCCATAGCATTTTGGAAACTTTCCCAAAATCGAGAGGTGAAAATACTTCCTCGATCCGAGTTAATTTCCAAAGGAACATCATGGAGAGACACTATCCGGGAGATGTATAAGTCTGCCAATTGACTAGCGGTTATACTCTCACGAACAGGTAGGAAATGGGCTACTTTGGAAAGACGATCGACAACGACGAAGATAGCATTATTCCCTCTCTTGGTCCTGGGAAAACCGGTAATGAAATCCATACCAATTTTATCCCATTTCCATTCAGGAATAGCTAAGGGTTGAAGGGTGCCAGCAGGCCGTTGATGCTCTGCTTTTACACGACGACAGACGTCGCAATTAGCAATATACTGAGCAATTTCTCTCTTCATCCTAGTCCACCAGAACCTCTGGCGTAGGTCCTGTTACATCTTAGTACTACCGGGATGAATGGTGAGAGGAGATTCATGAGCCTCCTTAAGGATCAATCGCCTCAGGTTTCGCACTTTGGGAACCACTAGTCGATTCCCGAAGTATACGACCCCTTGATCATTAATGGAGAAACAATTCGCAATTCCTTTCTTGATGTTTCTCTTGATGCGGGAGATTCCCGGATCTACCTTCTGTGCCTTGACAATCTGGTCCGTAAGGGTAGGTTTTGCCACCAAGGTGGAAAGAGAACCTTGAGGAACAATGTGAAGGTTAAGCTTCCGAAATTCCTTATGGAGAAGCGGTTGACTTTGTTGTAACATTAGGTTGTTACAATAAGATTTACGACTTAGCGCATCAGCCATGACGTTGGCTTTCCCTGGGGTGTAAGTTATTCCTAAGTCGAAATCTGTGATCAACTCAACCCAACGTCTTTGCCTGAGATTCAAATCCGGTTGGGTGAAAATGTACTTCAGACTTTGGTGATCAGTGAATATTTCGCAACGGTTACCGAGGAGGTAATGTCGCCAGGTCTTAAGTGCATAGACTACGGCTGCAAGCTCTAGATCATGAGTAGGATAATTCTCCTCATGTGGGTGCAATTGCCGTGAAGCGTAAGCAATTACGTGTCGATCTTGCATGAGAATGCAACCTAGTCCTTGTCGCGAGGCGTCGCAGTAGATAACAAAGTCCTTGGAGAAGTCTGGCGGTACCAGTACGGGAGCAGAAGTCAGGCGTCTTTTCAGTTCCTGAAAGCTGTGCTCACATTGTGGAGTCCATTCGAACTTCTTATCTTTCTTGAGGAGTTCGGTTAGAGGTTTAGCAACTTTGGAGAAGTTCTCGACAAAGCGACGACAATAGCTCGCTAAGCCCAGAAAACTCCGAACTTGCTTGACCGATTCAGGTGGAGTCCAATTAAGGACGGCTTGAACTCGCTTAGGGTTAACAGCAATACCTTTACCAGATATTACATGACCCAGATAGGTCACTTCTGACAACCAGAATTCACATTTAGAAAATTTGGCATAAAGGCGATGCTCTCGAAGTTTCTTCAACACTAGCCTTAGATGTTCGGCATGTTCTTCCTCGTTCTTGGAGTAGATGAGTATATCATCGAGGTAAACCACGACGAATTTATCCAAATACTCCATGAAGATTGAGTTCATTAACCGAGAAAAGGTGGCTGGAGCGTTGGTTAAACCGAAGGACATGACGGTGTACTCGTATTGGCCATAACGAGTAACAAAGGCCGTTTTAGGAATGTCCCCGTTTCTAATTTTGATTTGATGGTAGCCCAACCTCAAATCCATCTTGGAGAAGACTGAGGATCCAGCGAGCTGATCATACAGATCGTTGATCCTGGGGAGCGGATATTTGTTCTTGATTGTGACCAGATTGACAGGTCGATAATCTACAACCATCCGGTCCGTACCATCCTTCTTCTTGACGAATAGGACGGGGCAAGCCCACGGAGATGAACTAGGGCGGATGAAACCCTTTTTCAAGGACTCATCGAGTTGTTTCTTAAGCTCGGCTAGTTCTAGTGGTGCCATCTTATAAGGTCTTCTAGCAATCGGAACGGTTCCTGGGATGAGGTCTATTACGAACTCAACATCCCTGTCAGGTGGAACACCTGGCAATTCCTCTGGGAAGACATCCGGGAAGTCACGGACTACCGGCACGTCCTCAAGGTCTGGCAAAGGGCTGGCGTTAAGAGAATATAATTGTCGCTTAGCTAATCGGGTCAGGACATTGACTACCTTCCCCGAAGGATGAGTGAGTTGAACAGTCCTAGAGAAACAATCAATTTTGGCATGATGAGCTGACATCCAGTCCATACCCAAAATGATATTAATATCTGAAAATTTAAGGGCTATCAAAGATGCAAGGAAAACAAGTCTGTCGACTTGGATTTCATTTCCATAACTTACCCTGGAGGTCTGCCATCTAGAACCAGGAGTAGAAATTTCCATAGTGGATGGCATGTCACAGAATGCGGTGTTATGCAAACGAGCATAGTTCTCGGATATAAATGAATGAGAGGCTCCTGTATCGAAAAGAACAGATGTCGGGTGGCAATTAACAAGGAGCGTACCGAGAACGACGTTGGGATCCTCTTGAGCTTCTTCGGCAGAGATACAGTTGACATGGCCACGTGTAGCGGTGGCCGGCTTGGCGTGGAACACTTTCCCTGTCGGCTTGCCACGGCCAACAGCTTTAGCAGATTGGTTGGGGTTGGTCTGGGGACACTCACGCATATAGTGGCCAGATTCCCCACACTTGAAACAAGTCACGGAACTGGTACGTGGAGGAGCATTGTTGGTTGGACCCCCATAGGGCTTGGCTGGTGCAGACTGTTGAACGGGGTGAGGCGCCTGGAAGGATGGCCTCGGTGTGAACCTAGGTGGCAGGGCAGTGTTGGGCACCCACACGCGGCGCTTCTGAGGACCCGCACCGGATGAGGAACCCATGTCACGGCCATGCTTGCGTGTTGCGTCATAATCAGTCTGACCAGTCTCAGCACTGATGGCCTTGTTAACAAGTTTCTGAAAAGATGTGCACTCATGCAGACGGAGGTCGCGGCGAAGCTCAGGACTAAGTCCCTTACGGAACCTTGCTTGCTTCTTGGCATCAGTAGAAACTTCCTCAGTTGCATATCGTGCGAGGTTACCGAACTCCCTGCTGTAAGCATCCACAGAGAGTCGGCCCTGAGTGAAACTGCAAAATTCCTCACGTTTACGGTCCATGAGACCCTCCGGAATGTGATGTTCACGGAAAGCCTCGCTGAATTCAGCCCAAGTAGTGACATGGCCCGCTGGGCGCATAGCTCCATAATTCTCCCACCATAGACTGGCGGGGCCTTCAAGATGATATGCAGCAAAGGTGACCTTGTCAGCCTCAGCTACCAGCGCGGAACGCAGCTTGTGGGAGATACTGCGAAGCCAGTCATCAGCATCGAGAGGCTCGATGGAGTGGTGGAACGTGGGTGGATGTAACTTGATAAAATCACTGAGTGACACCACGTTAGTCCTCTGATGGTGTGCTGTGTTCTATTCAATACGCTCCAACAAACGGTTGGTCTCCCGCTTGTTTCTTTCGGCTTCCATCATAACCTCGGCTAGGGAAGGAGGATGAGGCAGATTTGCATTCCTGACTTCACTGCCTTCGGCCTGCTCTTGAGGAGCAGGGTTAGTGCGCGTGTTGACCATCCTAGGTAAACAAGACAATGATTTAGTCAGGATGATAAAATTCCGACATAGGATACAGAATGTAAGGAATAACTCGGAATGCAAGATGATCATCCGTATGACATGGTAGATACAGAAACTGCTTCTTTATTCCATCGTCATACACACCATACAGGGTTTAGTACAAGACCAAACAAGGTACTATTACGGTGAAAAGAGGATTACATCTCATCGGAGGCATTCCCAGCTCCTATACATTATTTTTCTACACCTCCGGAAGGCGATACAGCTAGGTCATATCCCACGAGTCACGCAAGACGATAGACGACACAGCTAACACGAACTAGTGATACTACCACTAACTCAGACCGATCCGTAGTAGTCCTCGTAGAAGTCACCTCCATAGCCTGGAAGCTCAACATGATCATCCGGAAACAGACGATCTCGCGGAGCTTGTGGACCATAGGGGCTAGGATGAGGTCTTGGACCAACAGACGGTGGCCTGCGGGGACCGCGAGGTGGGGTGATGCCTCCTACATCACGCCAACCCATCACGTCTGGCAGAGCAGATCTCACAGGATAGAGATCGCGCATATCCGAATATCCAGCTTGCACCGCCGGTGCAAACCGAGTCAATGTGGCCCAGTGGTCAGCACGGGTATTGAAGAGCTCTAACCTCAAGGCCCGATTTTCACGGTCCTTATCCTCGAGCATCTCAGCAGTGGTGCGAGTCCATGAATCCTCCTGGGTGGGGTCAGCATAGATAGCCTGGAGATACCCTTGTGCTCCCGGAAGTGATCCTGGCATATACCGGAAATCAGAGTCCCGAAATAGACCAGACCTGACTCGCATGATGGTCATCATAGAGTAGGCGGCGTCCTGCACAGCCATCTCAATAGTAACCCCGAGTCCATAGGAGCAGTGAAGGGGCTCGGTGGACCCAGGATAAGACGGAAATATCCTGACAGTGCAGAGATACTGGCTTTGATTAAAGTCTCAGAATTGCTCTTCGACCGTGTACTCAGGATACCAACGGTATCCAGCCTCGGTCATTACCCTGACCAACATGGCAGTATGGCCGGGTACATCTAGGCATCGAGTCAGGCGAACCACTTGATTGAGGTCGCGAGTGGCCATCTGAAAGCAAAATCATAATGCAAAGGCATTAGAATTTCTAGCAAAATTTCGGCAGCATAACAGCTGTAAATGCTCAAGAAGGATTTTGAGACATTTGACAAAGGATTTCATACACACTCAACATCATCATATCAAAGTTCTGAATCCATCCTAACAACATAACGTGGTAGTAGAACTGAACTAGGCTTGTATCCATCAACCCTATAAGGTACTACTGATTAGTAACACGTGATCCTGATAGAGAGAATAGATCCTAATTCCTTAACCCCCGGTGGAAGAATAGACTGACTCAGATCAGAATGTCATAAGATAAAGGAGTAAAAAGAGCCTTACGTTCCACCCACAAACAATTCCCCTACATATAACTAAAGAATTTCTAGACTCAACATCGACCAGTTTGGCTTGGAGAACCTACAGGCAGTCCGGCTCTGATGCCAACGCTGTCAGGACCCCGACTCGATGTCACATCGATCTAGCCGGTAACACCTCATATCACTTTGCGGCCTCACGCACGGTATCCCCACGGGTGTCGCCTTACCTTTGCCCGGGACCGTTTGCGCCTTTTGGCTCACATATATGATAGTGTCGCTAGCATCCATATGATAAGGAGCCCGGGCTGACATGACTAGTCGTAAACCCAAAGTGGCACAGACTTACAGGGACAGGCATCCATGACCCAGCTTCGAACGTGTCGGTCATCAGCAAGTGGGTCCGGGCTGTAGCACTGGGCTAGCAGGACTCCGGTAAACCGGGCTGTAGCGGGCTAACAGGACTCCGGTACTCAATGCGTGACATTTCCCCGAAGGGACAGACACCGGAACGAAGAAGGACACATGTCGGCTAGCCTAAGTGTTCCAGAGCAGTAGCAAGCTACCATGGCTCAGCGGTAACACTAGGAGACATTTCTCGGTAAGAGAGGCTACTAAAGATAAACAACTAGATAGTCAGATCCCACACATACCAAGCATTTCGATCATACACACAATATGCTCGATATGTGCAAATACAACAAGGCATCACAACATGACTCTACGACACAAGTACTTTATTTAAGGCTCAGAGAGCCATACATAACATACACAAAGGTACGGGTCACACGACCTAGCATTCAAGTCATACAGTCATACAAACTAGCAGCGGAAGTAACTTGTCTGAGTATAGACAACTAGAAAAATAGAAGAGGCTTGGAAAGCCTAGCTATACTACGAGGTCCTTCACAAGCTCAGGATCACCACCTGGGCCTTAGCCTACTCATTGATGTCAACGTCTACATAGAACCCATCAGAAGGGGTTGCAGCGTCTTCTGTAAAAATGTAAATTATAGCAACATGAGTACAAAGGTACTCAGCAAGACTTACATCAGATCCTACATACATGCATATTATCAAGAAGGGTTGGTGGAGTTGTTGCAGCAGGCCAGCTCTGACTCTTGGCTAGGCTAACCTACGAGACTCCAACTTGAAATGGTTTTGCGTACACGAGTCCACTACTCACCAATTCAATACACTACCGAGGATCCACCTCCGTCTTCCTACGGAAGAGCCATCCTCGGCACTCACACTTATCTTGAGGCTTTTAGTAGTTTCCATTTACTTGTCTATGAACTGTATAGGCAACCAAGTAGTCCTTTACCGCGGACGCGGCTATTCGAATAGATCATGATAACCCTGCATGGGTGTACTTCTTCATACACGCTCTCACCACTTACCGTCGTTTACACGACATGTACTCGGCAACCTTCAAGCGGAAGCCCAACGTGGGTGTCGGCCACGACCTACCTAATCACCTAAGCCTCCAGTCCAGGTTTATCGCCTATCCAGGTTCCATCCGTAGGGAGTCCGGCCGAGGTTTCCCATACGGCCCCGAACGATGTGAACAGGGTTCCCGAGATACCTAACGGGTATTCGGTACACCCGGCCACGTACCTACCGCATCACAGCCCACCCCTACGGTCAGCGCTGTCCACGGCCTCCAGTAGGCTACAAACACCAGAAACTACTTGCAACTCCTGGACGGAGAACTAGGGTGAATAAGAAGCCGAGAGGGTCCATTGGTTTCGGGCCCAATGCATGGTAGTAGCTGATTCTTAAATCACACATACAGATCTCAGTGCTTAAGGTCGGCTTCAATGAAACAACCCACCATGCACTCCTACATGGCCTCTCATCGATACCTTTACCAAATCGTGTTCACCACACCATTCTTATTACCGACATAATCATTTCACTCTAGCCCATCACCCAGATGAACCAGACCTGACACGACTCTAAGCATAGCAGGCATAGCAAGGTAGGATCAACACATACATATGGCTCAGTCAACTCCTACACATGCTAGTGGGTTTCATCTAGTTACTGTGGCAATGACAGGTCATGCAGAGGAAGTGGGTTCAACTACCGTAGCACACAGCAGTTTGAAACGCGTTGTCTTAATGCAGTAAAAGAGAGCAGGAGCGAGAACATGGGATTGTATCGACATGATCAAATGGTTGGTTGCTTGCCTGATGGTTCGATGCACTGATACGGTTCTTCGTTAGGGTAATCACGATACTCCTTGGAGGCAGATCCTGCCGCAAAGAACACCGATACACAACCATCACCAAACAATGTGCAACAATATGATGTATGCATGAAACATAGCAATATGAGTGTGTTGGGCTAATGCAGCTAAGACCAGAAGGGTTTGAACCAATTTGAATCAAAGATTCAAATTTCAAACTCAAACATGGCCCTTTAAAGTGTTTTTCCTTGTTCTGCATTAAACATCAAGTTAACTTGTTTAATCATGCATGAAAATAGTACAGATGGATAGATTGGATTTTTCTGATCATTTTTCATATATAATTTGACTGATTTGGAGTTACAGAATAAAAGTTATGAATTTTTAAAGTTTAAACTATATTCTGGAATTTCCTATATTAGATTAATTCCAGAAAATCAATTATTGCGTCAGCCTGACGTCAGTGTGACGTCAGCAGGTCAACGGAACATGTCCAGGTCAAACCTGACAGTGGGTCCCGCGTGTCAGGGTGATTAATTTAATTAAAGTTTAAATAAAACTAAACCTGTTTAATTAACAGGGCTGGGCCCCACCTGTCATTGACTCAGGGGAGTCAACCAGGGCCCACCCGTGGTCAAACCCGGGTCGGCTGCACCGGCGTTTAGCCGCCGGCGAGCCCGACGCGGCGGCGGAAGTGGTTTTGGCTGTTTCGGCCACCAAATGGGTCGCGGAGACCACCGGAGTGGAGCTGAGGACGAGCCGCAGCTCTTGGTGGAGTCCGTTGGGGTCGGGGTGGCCGGAGTTGGCGCCGGCGACGACTTTGGCGGCCACCGGGGTTCGGCCGAAGACGAACTTGACGCTAGAGGGGTC
>NW_025232624.1:0-9392 GCF_018294505.1 Triticum aestivum | reverse complement strand
ACCACCACCAGCAGGTCGACCTCAGGTATATATTCGTAATGGTAGGCCTGCACCACCACCTCAGGTACGCGATGATGTCCATATTCCTAAACTGAAATTGAATATTCCACCATTTGAGGGTAGATATGTTCCTGATATATATCTTACTTGGGAGTTAGAAACTGAACAACGATTTACATGTTTACAATATCCTGAGGAGGGACGAGTTGCTGCTGCTGTTTGTGCTTTCACTAGTTTTGCATGTGTATGGTGGTCTGAACATTGTAGATTATATCCTATTCCAACTACTTGGGCTGCTTTGAAAACTGCTATGCGTACGCGTTGGGTTCCACCATATTATCAACGTGAATTGCTTCAAAAATTGCAGCGTTTAAGACAAGGGAAAAATTCTGTAGAAGAATATTATCAGGAATTACAAACTGGCATGATTAGATGTGGTATTGTTGAGGAGAATGAAGCTATGCTTGCACGTTTTCTGGGTGGATTAAATAGAGAGATTCAGACCATTCTAGACTATAAGGAGTATACTAATATCACTCGTTTATTCCATCTTTCTTGTAAAGCAGAACGTGAAGTGCAGGATCGACAAGCATTGGGGCGAACTAACTTTTCTGCAGGCCGACCTTCATCATGGACACCACGTGCATCTTCTACTTCAACTGCACCAGCACCTCCATCCGGTGCCACCTCCAGCCGTGATACAAGAAAATAGGCACAACCACCATTATCTGCCAAGAGCGCACCTGCGGGGCCTGCACAGCGTTCTTCTTCTTCCATGGCAGCAACAGGGCACACAACTGATATTATTTGTCGTCGTTGTAAGGGAGGAGGTCATTATGCGAGGGAATGCAAATCTCCGCGTGTGATGATTGCTACCGCGGATGGTGGATATGAGTCCGCTGGTGACTATGATGAGGAGACATTGGCTCTTATTACACGTGAAGAACATGGTGGAGATGATTCTGATCATGAGACGCAATACATGGCTCCTGAAGACGCTGACAGGTATGAATGTTTAGTTGCTCAACGTGTTTTGAGTGTGCAGGTCACACAAGCTGAGCAAAATCAGAGGCACAATTTGTTCCATACCAAGGGAGTTGTGAAGGAACGTTCTGTGCGCGTCATAATAGACGGAGGGAGCTGCAACAACTTGGCTAGCATGGAGATGGTGGAGAAGCTTTCTCTCACCACAAGACCACATCCACATCCTTACTACATCCAATGGTTCAACAACAGCGGCAAGGTTAAGGTAACACGTACTGTTCGTGTGCATTTTAGTATCTCTACATATGCTGATTATGTTGATTGTGATGTGGTACCTATGAAAGCATGTTCCTTATTACTTGGTAGACCATGGCAATTTGATAAAAATTCTGTACACCATGGTAGAAACAATCACTATACTCTTGTTCATAAGGATAAAAATATTACTTTGCTTCCTATGACTCCTGATTCCATTTTGAAAGATGATATTAATAGAGCTAATAAAGCACAACAGGAGAAGAATAAGAGTGAAAATCAGATTGTGGCAAAAGAATTTGAGCAACAAATGAAGCCTAATAATAAACCATCTAGTGTTGCTTCTGAAATTAAATTGAAAAGTGCATGTTTATTTGCCACCAAATCTGATATTGATGAGCTAGATTTCAGCAAATATGTTTGCTTTGCTTTTGTGTGCAAAGAGGCATTATTTTCATTCGAGGACGTGCCTTCCTCTTTGCCTCCTGCTGTCACTAACATTTTGCAGGAGTTCGCTGACGTTTTTCCACAAGACGTGCCACCGGGATTACCGCCTATTCGAGGGATTGAGCATCAGATTGACTTAATTCCCGGTGCTTCACTGCCAAACCGTGCACCATACCGTACCAATCCAAAGGAGACGAAGGAGATTATGCGTCAAGTACAAGAGCTTCTCGACAAAGGTTATATACGCGAATCCCTTAGTCCTTGTGCTGTTCCTATTATTCTAGTGCCGAAAAAGGATGGTACATCACGTATGTGTGTTGATTGTAGAGGCATTAATAATATTACTATTCGTTATCGTCATCCTATTCCTAGGCTAGATGATATGCTTGATGAATTGAGTGGCTCTACAATATTCTCCAAAGTTGATTTGCGTAGTGGCTACCATCAAATTCGTATGAAATTGGGAGATGAATGGAAAACAGCATTTAAAACTAAGTTTGGATTATATGAGTGGTTAGTCATGCCTTTTGGGTTAACTAATGCACCTAGTACTTTCATGAGATTAATGAACGAAGTTTTACGTGTTTTCATTGGACGATTTGTGGTAGTTTACTTTGATGACATATTGATTTATAGAAGATCTTTGGAAGAACATTTGGAACATTTACGTGCTGTTTTTATTGCTCTACATGATGCACGTTTGTTCGGTAACCTTGGGAAGTGCACCTTTTGCACCGATCGAGTATCTTTTCTTGGCTATGTTGTTACTCCACAGGGAATTGAAGTTGATAAAGCCAAGATTGAAGCTATTGAGAGTTGGCCGCAGCCCAAAACGGTCACACAAGTGAGGAGTTTTCTTGGCCTCGCTGGATTCTTAGGCGTTTTGTGAGAGATTTCAGCACCATTGCTGCACCTCTCAATGAGCTTACAAAGAAAGATGTGCCTTTTCTTTGGGGTACCGCACAGGAAGAAGCCTTCACGGTATTGAAAGATAAGTTGACACATGCTCCTTTACTCCAACTTCCTGATTTTAATAAGACTTTTGAGCTTGAATGTGATGCTAGTGGAATTGGATTAGGAGGTGTGTTATTACAAGATGGCAAACCTGTTGCATACTTTTCTGAAAAATTGAGTGGGCCTAGTCTGAATTATTCTACTTATGATAAAGAATTATATGCTCTTGTTCGGACTTTAGAAACATGGCAACATTATTTATGGCCCAAAGAATTTGTTATACATTCTGATCATGAATCTTTGAAACATATTAAAAGTCAAGCTAAACTGAATCGTAGACATGCTAAATGGGTTGAATTCATTGAGACTTTCCCATATGTCATTAAACACAAGAAGGGAAAAGAAAATGTTATTGCTGATGCATTGTCTCGTCGCTATACTATGCTTTCACAACTTGACTTCAAAATATTTGGTTTGGAGACCATCAAAGATCAATATGTGCATGATGCTGATTTTAAAGATGTAATGCATAATTGTAAAGAAGGAAGAATGTGGAACAAGTTTGTTGTTAACGATGGATTTGTGTTTCGTGCTAACAAGCTATGCATTCCAGCTAGCTCCGTTCGTCTTTTGTTGTTGCAGGAGGCGCATGGAGGAGGATTAATGGGACACTTTGGCGTGAAGAAGACGGAGGACGTACTTGCTACACATTTCTTTTGGCCAAAGATGAGACGGGATGTTGAGCGTTTTATTGCTCGCTGCACTACATGTCAAAAAGCTAAGTCACGACTCAATCCTCATGGTTTATATATGCCTTTGCCTGTACCTAGTGTTCCTTGGGAGGATATATCTATGGACTTTGTTTTAGGTTTACCTCGAACAAAGAAGGGGAGGGATAGCATATTTGTTGTCGTGGATAGATTCTCGAAAATGGCACACTTTATACCATGTCATAAAAGCGATGATGCTGTTAATGTTGCTGATTTGTTCTTTCGTGAAAGTATTCGTTTGCATGGTGTGCCAAATACTATTGTTTCAGATCGTGATACTAAATTTCTTAGCCACTTTTGGAGATGTTTATGGGCTAAGTTGGGGACTAAACTGCTTTTTAGTACTACTTGTCACCCCCAAACTGATGGACAAACTGAAGTAGTCAATAGAACGTTGTCTACTATGCTTAGGGCTGTTTTGAAGAATAATAAGAAAATGTGGGAGGAATGCTTGCCTCATATTGAATTTGCTTATAATCGTTCATTGCATTCTACTACTAAGATGTGCCCTTTTGAAGTTGTGTATGGTTTCCTACCTCGTGCACCTATTGATTTGTTGCCTCTTCCATCTTCGGAGAAGGTTAATTTTGATGCTAAACAACGTGCTGAATTGATTTTAAAAATGCATGAGTTAACTAAGGAAAACATTGAGCGCATGAATGCTAAATATAAACTTGCTGGAGATAAGGGTAGAAAACATGTTGTGTTTGCAACTGGAGATCTTGTTTGGTTACATTTGCGTAAGGATAGATTTCCTGATTTGCGCAAATCAAAGTTAATGCCACGTGCTGATGGTCCCTTTAAGGTGTTAGAGAAAATAAATGATAATGCATATAAACTTGAGCTGCCTGCAGATTTTGGGGTTAGTCCCACTTTTAACATTGCAGATTTGAAGCCTTATTTGGGTGAGGAAGATGAACTTCCGTCGAGGACGACTTCATTTCAAGAAGGGGAGGATGATGAGGACATCAATACAATTGTTACACCCACAGCCCCTGCTGCTATACATACTGGACCAATTACTAGAGCTCGTGCACGCCAACTAAATTACCAGGTACTTTCGTTTCTTGGTAATGATTCTAATGTTCATGAGAATATGATGCTGCCTAAATTGGATACATTTGTTTGCTTACAAATGAAGGGCCTAGCTTGGAGAAGGATGAACATTGGAGCAAGAACAAGCATGGAGATGATGGCATGCGCAAGGGGAACAAGAACGGAGTTACAAGTGATGATTTCAGGACTTTGAAGCCACCATAATGGGTGCATGAAGCCTTGGACGAAATATACAAGATGCCACTTCATAAATTTCGTCCCGAGGCTATTTTAGGTGCTGCGTCACCTTATTATTGGGCCAGGCCCATGTAATTTCGAAATACATAAGTATAGGCTATTTTTAGAGTCCGTATGTGTGGGGAAACAAGAGATAGGGTTGATTTCGGACCCCTCCACCAAGGGCCACGAAATTCCCCCCTCTTCCTCCATATATACAGCCCTTAGGGCATCGTTTAGACTTTGGGTTTTGTTTAGATTAAAAGTTCGCCACAGCTGCAACTTCGCGTACTTCGTTTGTGTTCAACGACCAGACAAAGGCGTCACAGAACCCCACCTTGATCAATAAAGCTTTCATCTTATATTCGCAATATCCAGATTGCAATCTTAGTTTCTTGCTTGTTCTTCGTTTGCTCGCAGGAAACAGACCCTCGTGGTCAGGTTGATCGTGCTCCGGCGTGGTCAATAACCTCTCGGAGTTGGTTTAGCGATTGCTAAGGCGCGACGTCCTCGCACGTTTGTAGTCGGGTCGTCAAAGTCGACTTCCGCCAAAGCGATATCCATCATCTCATCGAAAGACGGGACACCTTTGCCTCTATCATCTATGGACTTTGTTTTAGGTTTACCTCGAACAAAGAAGGGGAGGGATAGCATATTTGTTGTCGTGGATAGATTCTCGAAAATGGCACACTTTATACCATGTCATAAAAGCGATGATGCTGTTAATGTTGCTGATTTGTTCTTTCGTGAAATTATTCGCTTGCATGGTGTGCCAAATACTATTGTTCCAGATCGTGATACTAAATTTCTTAGCCACTTTTGGAGATGTTTATGGGCTAAGTTGGGGACTAAACTGCTTTTTAGTACTACTTGTCACCCCCAAACTGATGGACAAACTGAAGTAGTCAATAGAACGTTGTCTACTATGCTTAGGGCTGTTTTGAAGAATAATAAGAAAATGTGGGAGGAATGCTTGCCTCATATTGAATTTGCTTATAATCGTTCATTGCATTCTACTACTAAGATGTGCCCTTTTGAAGTTGTGTATGGTTTCCTACCTCGTGCACCTATTGATTTGTTGCCTCTTCCATCTTCGGAGAAGGTTAATTTTGATGCTAAACAACATGCTGAATTGATTTTAAAAATGCATGAGTTAACTAAGGAAAACATTGAGCATATGAATGCTAAATATAAACTGGCTGGAGATAAGGGTAGAAAACATGTTGTGTTTGCACCTGGAGATCTTGTTTGGTTACATTTGCGTAAGGATAGATTTCCTGATTTGCGCAAATCAAAGCTGATGCCACGTGCTGATGGTCCCTTTAAGGTGTTAGAGAAAATAAATGATAATGCATATAAACTTGAGCTGCCTGCAGATTTTGGGGTTAGTCCCACTTTTAACATTGCAGATTTGAAGCCTTATTTGGGTGAGGAAGATGAACTTCCGTCGAGGACGACTTCATTTCAAGAAGGGGAGGATGATGAGGACATCAATACAATTGTTACACCCACAGCCCCTGCTGCTATACATACTGGACCAATTACTAGAGCTCATGCACGCCAACTAAATTACCAGGTACTTTCGTTTCTTGGAAATGATTCTAATGTTCATGAGAATATGATGCTGCCTAAATTGGATACATTTGTTTTGCTTACAAATGAAGGGCCTAGCTTGGAGAAGGATGAACATTGGAGCAAGAACAAGCCTGGAGATGATGGCATGCGCAAGGGAAACAAGAACGGAGTTACAAGTGATGATTTCAGGACTTTGAAGCCACCATAATGGGTGCATGAAGCCTTGGACGAAATATACAAGATGCCACTTCATAAATTTCGTCCCGAGGCTATTTTAGGTGCTGTGTCACCTTATTATTGGGCCAGGCCCATGTAATTTCGAAATACATAAGTATAGGCTATTTTTAGAGTCCGTATGTGTGGGGAAACAAGAGATAGGGTTGATTTCGGACCCCTCCATCAAGGGCCACGAAATTCCCCCCTCTTCCTCCATATATACAGCCCTTAGGGCATCGTTTAGACTTTGGGTTTTGTTTAGATTAAAAGTTCGCCATAGCTGCAACTTCGCGTACTTCGTTTGTGTTCAACGACCAGACAAAGGCGTCACAGAACCCCACCTTGATCAATAAAGCTTTCATCTTATATTCGCAATATCCAGATTGCAATCTTAGTTTCTTGCTTGTTCTTCGTTTGCTCGCAGGAAACAGACCCTCGTGGTCAGGTTGATCGTGCTCCGGCGTGGTCAATAACCTCTCGGAGTTGGTTTAGCGATTGCTAAGGCGCGACGTCCTCGCACGTTCGTAGTCGGATCGTCAAAGTCGACTTCCACCAAAGCGATATCCATCATCTCATCGAAAGACGGGACACCTTTGCCTCTATCATTTGTCATTACCTCTTATGATCAACTCAGATGATGTAGCCACTCTCGGGGGCGATGTGTCACATGGTGGAGGTGATGTAGTCCTGACAACAACGGATGTGGTTGTCATAGTATGCCTAGTAGTTGAAGGAACAATCATATCAACTCTTGGAATGTGCACCGTGCGCTTGTTCTCCTCGTGGCCAACACGTCGTTTTATTTCCTGTTCAGCTTTGCAAGCAAGATGAAACAAATGGTCCATAGGATAACACTCTTCATGAATTAGTATCTCTTGAATATCACGGTTTAATCCTCCCCAAAATCTATCCATAAAATCATCTTCACTTTCTTCTAAAGAGGAATGCAACAAGGTAGTTTGTAAATCATCATAATATTTTGTTACAGTTTCACTACCTTGTTTTAAGTGTTGCAACTTCTTAATCATGTCACGAGTATAATAAGCAGGGACGAAAGTATGTCGCATGGCAAGTTTCAAATCATCCCAAGTAGTAGGTATATAATCAGGGTGTAACCGACAATATTCACTCCACCAAACCAAAGCATATCCAGTGAAAGAACCAACCGCAACCTTAACCTTTTTATGTTCATTGAAATTATGGGAAGCAAATATATGTTTTATGTCGAACTCCCATTCAATATATAAAGCAGGTTTAAAACGGCCATTAAATGGTGGTATAGATATATTGACCTGATCATGTGCATTTGGATGTTTGTGCACCTCTCGTGACAGTTGTGGTATTTGCAAAGATGGTGGCACGTCTCCCGCAATCGACAAAGCCCATGAATTGACTCTGGATCCTGTCATGATTAGTAGAACAAGAAACAAAATCCAAAAATAATGTTCCTATAACTACTAGGATGTGGTGGTAAAACGCTCACAGTAAAGCAAATATCAATGTCTTACAAGTTCTTACCATGCAGCAGGCGGTGATCGGCAACCGTTGTAGTCAAAAACTCTCAAAGCTTGGATAGAGCAATTACCAGGGAGAGTCAAACACACGACGTAGATGTATGTGGAGCTGGGAAGGCTTATAGTATGGTAGCAAAAAGGGTCAGCAATAATCAATTCAGAGATGCAAAGTTGAATAAACGCTCAACGACGGTACTGTGCTGGTCCTAGGCTAGACTGTGCTAGAGACGCGAGCCTAGAACACCAACAAAATCATGGCGCGGCACGTAAACAAGGGAAAAGCACACTCTGAAATTTGGTCGAAAAAAAATAATTTCGTGCCCATCCTGTCAGTTTGACCTAGGAAGAGTTTTGAGACACTCGCCATTATAGTGATTTTTCGCAAAAAAAAAGCAGCGCAAAAAAAAAGAGCTCTGATACCACTTGATAGAGGCGAGGTGTCCCGATCTTTCGATGAGATGATAACTATCGATTTGGTGGAGACGACTTTGACGATCCGACTACAAACATGCACGACGTTGCGCCTTAGCAATCGCTAAACCAATCTCCTGAGGTTACTGACGATGCCGGAAGCACGGTCAGCCTGACCACGAAGGTCTATTCCTGCAAGCAATCGAAGAACGAGCAAGAATATGATAAAGCAATCTGAATATTGCAAATATATATGAGGTATTGATAATGGTGGGGATCCGTAAGCGGTCTTGGTCTGGTCGTTGGACACAAACGAAGTACACGAAGTTGCAATGGCTAACTTTTAACTAAACAAATCCCAAAGAAAAGCTACTAGATGGATCTACTTATATAGGAGCAAGGGGTGGCGGCCAAGGAGGTGGGAGGACGTCCCAAGGCAGCCTAAAACTAAATCTAGGTCGTACAAGGCCAATGGGCCCAAGTGGAGGTGATGTAACACCTTTGGACTTGTAGTTTGACTCGGATTCTGCCGCAGCATCAGATTGTTTCGTCCACAACTCAACGCTCCGGACGAATTGGAAGGTGATTCCAATTGGGTTGGAAAGTGCACGAAATCTAGTTTCCAACAAAAAAAGAATCACCCAATTCGGAGTCCGTATGAGAAACTTGTGTGCGTTTTGAGTCAGGTGTGTCTGTGCAGTCCGAATCTGAAACCAGAACGTGAGAGACTTGGACTCTATCTTCTCTTGGGCCAAAAGTGACGTGAGAGAACTTTTTGGACAGCAAATAAACATCTCTTTCTTCCTTATCTTCATATGTGGATTGTACAAATGTCCCATACACCTGCAATTAGACAAAACACAAAAGTGTGTGAAGTATTTTTGTTCTGGATAACATAAATAGATTATTGAATAGTTTGCACTAGAAATCACCTGACAAATATGCATATATGCAATATTTTTGGTCATATCCAAGGTAGTCATGTCCTCATCAT
>NW_025232623.1:8265-9395 GCF_018294505.1 Triticum aestivum | reverse complement strand
AAGAGAGTAGATTGAAGTCCTCCAAGTAGCATCTCCAAGTAGCAACTCCAAGTAGCAACTCCAGTAGCATCGCAGTAGCATAATCCTACCCGGCGATCCTCTCCTCGTCGCCCTGTAGAAAAGCGATCACCGGGTTGTCTGTGGAACTTGGAAGGGTGTGTTTTATTAAGTATCCGGTTCTAGTTGTCATAAGGTCAAGGTACAACTCCAAGTCGTCCTGTTACCGAAGATCACGGCTATTCGAATAGATTAACTTCCCTGCAGGGGTGCACCACATTCCCCAACACGCTTGATCCCATTTGGCCGGACACACTTTCCTGGGTCATGCCCGGCCGCGGAAGATCAACACGTCGCAGCCCCACCTAGACAAAACAGAGAGGCCAGCACGCCGGTCTAAACCTAAGCGCACAGGGGTCTGGGCCCATCGCCCATAGCACACCTGCACGTTGCGAGGGCGGCCGAAAGCAGACCTAGCCTAGTGGCGTTCCAGTCCAATACGGCGCGCGCCGCTCCGTCGCTGACGTCTGAAGTGCTTCGGCTGATACCACGACGTCGGGATACCCATAACTACTCCCGCGTAGATGGTTAGTGCGTATAGGCTCGTAGCCGACTCAGATCAAATACCAAGATCTCGTTAAGCGTGTTAAGTATCCGCGAACGCCAAACAGGGCCAGGCCCTCCTGTCTCCTAGGTGGTCTCAACCTGCCCTGTCGCTCCGCCACAAAGTAACAGTCGAGGGCCGTCGGGAACCCAGGCCCACCTCTACCGGGATGGAGCCACCTGTCCTTTCAGCCCCCTCGTCAGAATCACTTGCGGGTACTCAATGAGCTGACCCGACTTTAGTCACCATCTGTATAGTATGTATGTATGTATAGTATATACCCGTGATCACCTCCCAAGTGATCACGGCCCGATAGTATAGCAAGGCAGACTGACAAGAATGTAGGGCCAATGATGATAAACTAGCATCCTATACTAAGCATTTAGGATTGCAGGTAAGGTATCAATAGATGTAGCGACAATGTCAGGCTATGCATCAGAATAGGATTAACGAAAGCAGTAACATGCTACACTACTCTAATGCAAGCAGTATAGAGGAGAATAGGCGATATCTGGTGATCAAGGGGGGG
>NW_025232623.1:0-7077 GCF_018294505.1 Triticum aestivum | reverse complement strand
GCGGATCCCGATCCAGATCGGCGCGGGAGGGAGGAGAAGGGGATCGGGGGGGGGGGATGGGGTGGTCGGCTAGGGTTTCTGTCGGGTGGGGGATAAGGTGGGAGCGGGATGGGTCGGCCGGCTGGGCCAGTCGGCTGGGCCTTTGCCCAGTTGGGCTGGCCAGCTGGGCCACAGATGGCCCACTGGGGGGGTGCCTCTTTTTTTTTGTTAGATTTGTCTTTTCCTTTTATTTATTTCATTTTTCTATTTTATTTCATTTTAATATATTTAGAGATTTTCAAAAAGGGTGTTTGTTGCACTATAATCACCTAGGCATTTAACTGCACACTCCGAACATTTTAGTTTAATATTTTGAAAACTTTTACCGTTTGATTTGATTTTGAATTTGAATTTGAATCAGTTCTGAACTAACGCGAGATTATCGACAATAATCGAGGTGACGTCGCATAATTACCCGAGAGTTACTGTAGCTTGATTACCCGGGCGTCACAATTCTCCTCTACTACAAGAAATCTCGTCCCGAGATTTAAGAGGGAGAGTAAGGGGGAGATCTGGTTACGAAACTCTAACGAATCTTCTCGGTTTTGGTTGCTCTTCTCGAAGAGATCGATCCATTACATTGATGTCTTCATTACTCTTCTTCCAGTCATCATGATGAAGTCAACATCCTTTCTTCAGGATCTCCATCGTACTTACGAATAGGTAAGGGGCAGCTCGGCTACGACATAATGCTTATGAGGGAAACAATCTGGGGTTGACCCATGAATGAGCATAAGATTATCTCTCGAGTTGAACATACAAAATACATCGAGAGTAAGGTACGAAGGTACAATAAGAGGTTCCAAGCGGATAGGTGGTTGCTTGAAGTCCGAACCAGGGTGAGAAAGGGGTTCAGAGTAGCGACAGTAAATATTGCGTCTGATACCATAATAGAGCACTAGGAAGGTGGCCCATGAATTAAATACGAAGCCAAGCGTGGGGAATAACCACTAGAAACAGGGTCGTACAGGAGAGTCAGGTTTCGATCCAGTGGACCTGTGGGTTATGGGCCCACCATGTGGGTTAGAAGTAGGAAGGGCGGAGACGTCTTGCGTGATCATGCAAGCAAGGCATGTCAGGGGGGATAGCCTGTCGATTATGTCGGCGACAACGTCGATACCAAGGGCGAGGGACGAAGAGAACTATTTTCCTGCTCGTTGAACGAGGCGGGCCAATAGGCAAAGTTCTCGTCCATCGGTGGTTACCGGAATGTTTTCAACAATAGTAATAGGGTCTTGCTGACAGAGTTGTACACCGAGGTGTTTACATAAGCAGGAGAACATTACTGCTTAGATCATATAGATCACAAGAAAGGTTAATCAAAACAATGGAAAGGAAAAGGTGATCCTCAGATCAAATAGAACAATGGAATGGAAAATATGTTTAAACACATATTTCGAGGGTATATCCTTCCCAAGGACAAGCAGAGCAAGATATCCATGACAGGATATAAGTAGAAAACCATTTAGGTAAGGGGGGGAGGAATCTCATGATATTACCCATACAACGGTGTTAGGATAAATGATAAACAAAATTTAGCATCGTGCTTCAAATGTTCCTGTTGAAAATCGGAGTACCATTGACATGCTTCGAGGTAGCATTGACATGGTCTTCAGGTGAAGATCAAACTTTGGAAACACGAAGGATCCGTCAGGAATAACTTGTAGAATAAGTCTTACAATTTCCTCATGGATGAATGGATAACCTTACTGAAAAGGAATCTATAATGATAGGTCCTCCAGCCGGGGGGGGGGGGTGCTAGGCATGACATCATGTTACCGGGTCATCAAAGGATCAACATCATGACTCTTGGAAAGTTGTCCCAACCATCATATCTGACCGAGATTCAGATCCGATTGGTGTCAGGATACCTCAGACTTAGGATACCTGAGAAGAATATGTGCAACGCAAATTGACGAGATGACATTGTAAGATTCTCGGGGAAATGAACTATGAAGTGATTTCCGTTAACAAGAGTCCATCATTAACCCAAGGAGAGGACAAGGAGGTGTCTGGTGAACTCAACGGCAATTCACCGAGATTCCCAAAAGATGGATTTCCACCATTAAGTGAACAAGGAGATAACATTTGTCAGATCAAATGATATAAGGAAGTATGCTCGAGGAAAACATACACAATTAAACATTGGTTGAAAGGTGCGCCCGAAATATGGGTTGGGTTGCACGACCAATGTCAGAATGGTGATTCAATTAGCGAAGGACTTAGAATGAACTATCGCCCATTCACTTCAAAGCAATAGGGTTGTTAGAAGTTTTGAATTCACACGTCATAGCTCCACTGTCGGTATTCCGGTTGAAAACAATACGGGGACCAAGGAATGAACGAAGATGGCAAGAAGTATTATGATATCAAGAATTATTAAGAGGTGGTGAAATTCTCACCACATTCTTGACAAAAAGAGATGGTAATACTTCCGAGGGAAGGAAGATCAACTGCTGGGTAGCAGTGATCTCAAGGTTTACACAAAACACGAACAAGTAGTGTTGAACGGAAGGCAATAAAGTGGTTGATGAGAACAGGAACCATCGAGGGGCAAGGATGGTATTACCCATCATGAATTCAATTGAATTCCTGGAAGAGCTCGGAATGATGATGATGATCACGACACATTTGTCGAGAGATTTCACGAAGATGTAATCGATCGACGATGACATCAAGTCAAACAATGATGAAGTGAAAGGTTATTGGAACCAAGGGTACGACACCAACTCGAAACCAAGCTTGTTGTTCAAGGCGAAATGATATGACGATGAGGATCGACGTAAGGTTAGTTCATCGTCGAAAATTGGTGCTCCGAGAATAAGGACCAGGTAGCACAGTTAGAATCGTCACGACAATGATATAGCCAAACAGGCTAGGAATGGCGTGATCGGGTACAAACTCGTACTTATAGAAGCTTACTGAAGAGTTGTTGAACCGTAGAGCGGACTCGGTTCAGTTATCGGGGTCTTTGAGTGTTCAATAACTCAGAGCCCGCGAAAATTGGAATCAGTGGGAAGCTAGCACTTGATGAAGAACTCATAAAAAGTTATGCAGTTCCATGATAATCTCGAGATACCAGGGGGGTAATACTCGACACAAGATCAAAGTAAAGGTTGGACTGGTGTATTGATCCATAGAAGACAATTGTTTTAACTTGTCCGAGAAATGAGATCAAAGAAGAACAATCATGGTCGGAACCACGATTGCAGAAGGCCAGATCCTAGATATAAGATGAATTTATACCAAAGGAATAATTCATTTAAGAGAAGCTTTAATGATAAGATCTACACCGTGTCCATGGGCATGAACACAAGTTCAAGGTCGATCCCACTTCTCCAATGCATAACCTTTCATTCACTTCTCACGTTCGATGAAGTTGCAGTGTTGAAATTTTATCTGGTGAAGCACCAGAAGAGTATGACTCGTGAAAACTTTCGGGTTCACACGGTTTAGAGAAGGCATATGTTCAACCCACAGGGGCTTCTTAGAAACGTATACCACAAGTTTCAAGAGTAAATAAAACAAGCTCGAAAGTAGAGCAAGGTTGAGAAAGTAGATGATACAATTACCAAGGGCATTATGTATCCAAGGGAAGGCTCACAAGGTTATTGAATATGAAGGATGCTGACGGATAAAATCCAACAATGGGCCTGATGGTCCACAAGGGATCTGACGTGAGCATCGGTACTCAACTAGAGGAAGAAGAGTGCAAGGAGATCAAATTATAGAAACAACTGACTAACTCAATTGTCAAATGCAAAGGAATTATGATTTCCAATTCAAGGGATCAGAAGCAATGCTCTGATTAGGGATGGATAAGTTGAATAGCCTTAGGGTACAATCAACGACAATTGGATTGGTCGAGAACCAATTCCAGTTAAAAGAATGGAAGCTCAGCCGGAAAGGTAACTTATAAGGATCAATGATGATTGCGTGTATTCGCAACATATTGAGTCAACAGACTCAAAATGATAATGACAAGGAATGCCTATAAGATTTCTATACTTACGGGATTAATCATAATGAAAGCAAACAAGAAATTCCAGAGCAATAGGTTGCTGAGGATTTTCGGAATATCGGGTGGTATTTCGAAGACTTTTGTGTAACACATGAACAACTGGGGGATGAGCGGATACTCGATAAGTGCAAGAATTTATTTGAAGGGGGTATTCATGTGGCAAAGAACTGCTAGGCAGTAGGCACGAAGTATTCTTGGAACAATAGAGAAAACTTCGGGGTATCTTGTAATAACAAGATCAATGGGGAATGATCGTATGAATGGCAAGTGTAAGTAGTTTTCCATACGGATTTATCGGTGGTCGGGAATAGCAAAAGCGATGGGCACAAAGTCTCGAGAGAATATCAAAGAGTATCTCCGAAATCTTCTGGTGCAGTCGGTGACCATCTGGACTGAAGGGGCTCTCCGGGAGAAAGTATTTTCGAGAACCTAAAGTTAGTTTTTAGTAAAAATCGTTTAACCCGAATAGAAGAGGGTTCAGAATCCCAGAGTAAAGGTCGAGGAATAAAAGATCCTAATACCTCCCGATGGCGACGTGGGCCCATGGGCCACATAGCCATGTTAGTAAAAGTTTTTCAACGACTAGACTCGACTTCGGCCAAGGAGTTGGAAAGGGGAATTCCTACAGGCAGTTGGCTCTGATACCAACTTGTGACGCCCCCGATTCAATCGTACACTAATCATACACGCAAACGTGTACGATCAAGATCCGGGACTCACGGGAAGATATCACAACACAACTCTACAAATAAAATAAGTCATACAAGCATCATAATACAAGCCAGGGGCCTCGAGGGCTCAAATACAAGTGCTCGATCATAGACGAGTCAGCGGAAGCAACAATATCTGAGTACAGACATAAGTTAAACAAGTTTGCCTTAAGAAGGCTAGCACAAACTGGGATACAGATCGAAAGAGGCGCAGGCCTCCTGCCTGGGATCCTCCTAACTACTCTTGGTCGTCGTCAGCGGCCTGCACGTAGTAGGCATCTCCAGTGTAGTAATCGTCGTCGACGGTGGCGTCTGGCTCCTGGACTCCAGCATCTGGTTGCGACAACCAGAAAGAAAGGAAAGGGGGGAAAAGGGGGGAGAAAGCAACCGTGAGTACTCATCCAAAGTACTTGCAAGCAAGGAACTACACTACATATGCATGGGTATATGTGTAAGGAGGCCATATCGGAGGACTGAACTGCAGAAAGCCAGAATAAGAGGGGGGATAGCTAGTCCTATCGAAGACTACGCTTCTGGCAGCCTCCGTCTCGCAGCATGTAGAAGAGAGTAGATTGAAGTCCTCCAAGTAGCATCTCCAAGTAGCAACTCCAAGTAGCAACTCCAGTAGCATCGCAGTAGCATAATCCTACCCGGCGATCCTCTCCTCGTCGCCCTGTAGAAAAGCGATCACCGGGTTGTCTGTGGAACTTGGAAGGGTGTGTTTTATTAAGTATCCGGTTCTAGTTGTCATAAGGTCAAGGTACAACTCCAAGTCGTCCTGTTACCGAAGATCACGGCTATTCGAATAGATTAACTTCCCTGCAGGGGTGCACCACATTCCCCAACACGCTTGATCCCATTTGGCCGGACACACTTTCCTGGGTCATGCCCGGCCGCGGAAGATCAACACGTCGCAGCCCCACCTAGACAAAACAGAGAGGCCAGCACGCCGGTCTAAACCTAAGCGCACAGGGGTCTGGGCCCATCGCCCATAGCACACCTGCACGTTGCGAGGGCGGCCGAAAGCAGACCTAGCCTTGTGGCGTTCCAGACCTAGCCTAGATCTCGTTAAGCGTGTTAAGTATCCGCGAACGCCGAACAGGGCCAAGCCCACCTGTCTCCTAGGTGGTCTCAACCTGCCCTGTCGCTCCGCCACAAAGTAACAGTCGAGGGCCGTCGGGAACCCAGGCCCACCTCTACCGGGTTGGAGCCACCTGTCCTTTCAGCCCCCTCGTCAGAATCACTTGCGGGTACTCAATGAGCTGACCCGACTTTAGTCACCATCTGTATAGTATGTATGTATGTATAGTATATACCCGTGATCACCTCCCAAGTGATCACGGCCCGATAGTATAGCAAGGCAGACTCACAAGAATGTAGGGCCAATGATGATAAACTAGCATCCTATACTAAGCATTTAGGATTGTAGGTAAGGTATCAACAGATGTAGCGACAATGTCAGGCTATGCATCAGAATAGGATTAACGAAAGCAGTAACATGCTACACTACTCTAATGCAAGCAGTATAGAGGAGAATAGGCGATATCTGGTGATCAAGGGGGGGCTTGCCTGGTTGCTCTGGCAAGAGAGAGGGGTCGTCAACTCCGTAGTCGAACTGGTCAGCAGCAGCGTCGGTCTCGTAGTCTACCGGAGAGGAGAGGGGGAAGAAATAATGAATACAGAGCAAACAAAGCATCACAAAATATAACAAGGCAATACGCGGTGTTCGGTGTGCCCTAACGCGGTAGTAGGTGATACCGGTGAAGGGGGGAAAACATCCGGAAAAGTATTCCCGGTGTTTCGTGTTTTCGGGCAGAGGAGCCGGAGGGGGAAAGTTGCGGGTTCGATAGGTTAGGGGTGTGTGGCGGACGAACGGACCGCGTATCCGGATTCGTCTCGTCGTTCTGAGCAACTTCATGTTGAAAATATTTTAATCCGAGTTACGGATTAAAAGATATGATTTTTTTAAAGATTTTATTAATTTCTGGGATTTAATCAATTAATTATTAAATTCGAAAAATGTAATTATGACGTCAGCATGGCATGCTGACGTCAGCAGTCAACAGGGTTGACTAGGTCAACCCTGACATGTGGGTCCCGTTCGTCAGTGACTGTTAACTAATTACCCTAGTTTAGTTTAATTAACAGTAGTTAATTAGGTTAATTAGCCATTAGGTTAATTAATCAGGATTAATTAAATTAATTATTTACTTAATTAATTATTTAATTAATTAATTTTATTCATTTTCATTTTTACTAATTATATTTATTTCATTCCCTTTTTCCCTTTTTTTTATAAAAACGTTC
>NW_025232622.1:8395-9396 GCF_018294505.1 Triticum aestivum | reverse complement strand
CCCGTCCCCGTCCTCGGCCGCCCCGTTCCCGGCGGGCCCATCCCCGACTGCATCGGCAGCCGACGCCACTGCCCCGCCTATCGCCGCCATTCTCCGCCCCGACCTCGTCGCCGCCCCGCCCTGCTCCGCCCTGCCTCTGCTTCGCCGGTGAGCCCCCTGCTGCTGCTTTGCTACTACCGCTGCCGCTTGCTGCTTGCTGCGGCCGCTGCCGCGCTGATGCTTGCTGCTGCCGCTGGTTGCTGCTTCCTGCTGTGGCCGCTGCTTGCTACTTGCTGCTGCTACGTTAGGTTACTTAGTTTAGGGTTTAGATGGATAGATTAGTTAGATATATAAATAGTTAGATAGATGGATTATAAGATATAAAAATTTTGTTGATAGGTTAGTTGAGAAAAAAAAATTGTTGTTGATATATAGATGGATAGATGAGTGGATACTACATCATGATATATAGATGGATAGATGGTGATGATGAATATGTGATGAATAGATGATGAGCCCCTATAGTTTTTTTGCCTACATGATGCAAAAATAAATGAATGCATGTTTAAATGTTTTAAATATGCTCTATGAGTTGTGATGTTGTAATTATTTGTCGCGATGGAATTTGCAGGCTTTGTGGTGTTGCATTCATCGGAGTGACCGTTGTCCGACGCGTTGGTCCCCCTGAGCATCCCTCTGCTCTTCGACTACTTCCTCTACAGCCGAGGGTGAGCTACAAGTCCATCTCCTCCATTTTTTCATGTCAGTAGATTTCATTTTCAAGTCAAGTGGCGTAACTTAGGCGTCTCCCGTCCGAAAGGGTTGCATCGATAAATATGCATTCAATTGCATATTTATCACCGCAGCTCTTTCGGATTGTCCAGCGTTTTCCACGGACAGCCCGAGGATGTGTAGATTGGGTATGTTCTCCATGTTCTACCCCGTTCCGAGACAGGATTTCGGCGGCGCCTCCCCATTGTTCTCCGGAGCACATTCTCTCGGCTATTTGCCGAGACGTGTAT
>NW_025232622.1:5857-6794 GCF_018294505.1 Triticum aestivum | reverse complement strand
GAATACCCCGAGGAAGCAGCCGAGGCTGGGAATGTCAGAATAGCCATATCAGGTGATGGGTTGAATCCATATGGTATGTCGTCCAATCCATACAGCTGCTGGCCCGTGTTTGTAATTCCGCTCAATCTTCCTCCCGGTGCCCTAATGCAACGCAAGACCATGTTCTTGTCGCTCATCATTCCGGGGCCTGATTATCCGGGGAAGCAATTGGGTGTGTTTATGCAGCCGCTGGTGGATGCTTTGCACCATTCTTGGTACTTTCCGACGTTGACATACGACCGGGATCTGCAGAGAAATTTCTTGATGAAAGTTTGGTTGCACTATTGCATGCATGACTTTCCCGGCTATGCTCTATTCTGCGGATGGTGTACAAGTGGGAAGATGCCATGCCCAGTGTGCATGCAGGCTCTGCGAATGATTTGGCTGAGTAAGGGTGGCAAGTATGTAGCCTTTGACCTGCATCGACAGTTCCTCCCTCCAGACCATCCAGACACGGAAGACAAGAAGAACTTCACGAAAGGCCGGGTTGTTCATGAAGTAACCGAGATTCCAACATTTTCGGGGGCAGATGTTCTTGCTCAGCTAAAAGCTCTCCAGCCTAAAGTCAAAGGCAAAGCCAAAGCCAAAGCCAAAGGCTTCGAGGGATATGGTGAGACGCACAACTGGACTCACATTACCCCCTTCTCACAGCTTCCCTATTTCAAGGACCTCAAACTTCCTTACAATATCGATGTGATGCACACCGAAAAGAATGTGGCAGAGTCCCTTTTCCACACGATCCTCAATATTCCTGATAAGACGAAGGATAACGTTAAAGCTAGAGCCGATCAACAGAGAATTTGTGATAGACCACGTCTGAACATGAAGCCTCCCACAGGCGGTCGAAAAAACTGGTTCAAGCCAGATGCTGACTTTGTCCTTAAACCGCCAGAAAAAA
>NW_025232622.1:0-1207 GCF_018294505.1 Triticum aestivum | reverse complement strand
ATATTTCCAACAGTCTCCCACTTCCACTAGAGTCAATAATCTAGTTACATTGTGATGAATCGAACACCCATTGCGTCCTGGTGTTGATCATGTTTTGCCCTAGGGAGAGGTTTAGTCAACGGATCTGCTACATTCAGGTCCGTGTGTACTTTACAAATATCTATGTCTCCATTTTGAACACTTTCACGAATGGAGTTGAAGCGACGCTTGATATGCCTGGTCTTCCTATGAAACCTGGGCTCCTTCGCAAGGGCAATAGCTCCAGTGTTGTCACAGAAGAGAGTCATTGGGCCCGACGCATTGGGAATCACCCCTAGGTCGGTAATGAACTCCTTCATCCAGACTGCTTCCTGTGCTGCCTCCGAGGCTGCCATGTACTCCGCTTCACATGTAGATCCCGCCACGACGCTTTGCTTGCAACTGCACCAGCTTACTGCTCATCCATTCAAAATATACACGTATCCGGTCTGTGACTTCGAGTCATCCAGATCTGTGTCGAAGCTAGCGTCGACGTAACCCTTTACGACGAGCTCTTCTTCACCTCCATAAACGAGAAACATATCCTTAGTCCTCTTCAAGTACTTCAGGATATTCTTGACCGCTGTCCAGTGTTCCTTGCCGGGATTACTTTGGTACCTTCCTACCAAACTTACGGCAAGGTTTACATCAGGTCTGGTACACAGCATGGCATACATAATAGACCCTATGGCCGAGGCATAGGGGATGACACTCATCTCTTCTATATCTTCTGCCGTGGTCGGGCATTGAGCCGTGCTCAATTGCACACCTTGCAATACAGGCAAGAAACCCTTCTTGGACTGATCCATACTGAACTTCTTCAATATCTTGTCAAGGTATGTACTCTGTGAAAGACCAATGAGGCGTCTTGATCTATCTCTATAGATCTTGATGCCTAATATATAAGCAGCTTCTCCAAGGTCCTTCATTGAAAAACACTTATTCAAATAGGCCTTTATACTTTCCAAGAATTCTATATCATTTCCCATCAATAGTATGTCATCCACATATAATATGAGAAATGCTACAGAGCTCCCACTCACTTTCTTGTAAACACAGGCTTCTCCATAAGTCTGTGTAAACCCAAACGCTTTGATCATCTCATCAAAGCGAATGTTCCAACTCCGAGATGCTTGCACCAGCCCATAGATTGAGCGCTGGAGCTTGCACACTTTGTTAGCATTCTTAG
>NW_025232621.1:8574-9399 GCF_018294505.1 Triticum aestivum | reverse complement strand
CGGTTGGAGGTTTCACTCCTCTATTTGTTGGCATACCTCCCCTGCCTCTTCTTACTATATTATCGGTTCTTGTTTGGTTCTTCTCTTTGTGAGTTTTGAAGCTTATGATCATCTTGGGGACAAGCTCGAGTTCATCGAAAACGGAGTTCACTCGCATCTTCTATGATGTTTTCGATGTTGCAGGTTATGCCCGTTCTTCTCAGTTGGAGGTTTCACTCCTCTATTTGTTGGCATACCTCCCCTGCCTCTTCTTACTATATTATCGGTTCTTGTTTGGTTCTTCTCGTTGTGAGTTTTGGAGCTTATGGTCATCTTGGTGACAAGCTCGAGTTCATCGAAAATGGAGTTTACTCGCATCTTCTATGATGTTTTCGATGTTGGAGGTTATGCCGGTTCTTCTCGGTTGGAGGTTTCAGTCCTCTATTTGTTGGCATACCTCCCCTGCCTCTTCTTACTTTATTATTGGTTCTTGTTTGGTTCTTCTCTTTGTGAGTTTTGGAGCTTATGGTCATCTTGGTGACAAGCTCGAGTTCATCGACAACGGAGTTCACTCGCATCTTCTATGATGTTTTCGATGTTGGAGGTTATGCCGGTTCTTCTCAGTTGGAGGTTTCACTCCTCTATTTGTTGGTATACCTCCCCTGCCTCTTGTTACTATATTATTGGTTCTTGTTTGGCTCTTCTCTTTGTGAGTTTTGGAGCTTAAGGTCTTCTAGGTTACAAGCTTAAGTTCATCGAAAACGGAGTTCACTCGCATCTTCTATGATGTTTTCGATGTTGGAGGTTATGCCGGTTCTTCTTAGTTGGAGGTTTCACTCCTCTATT
>NW_025232621.1:7055-7274 GCF_018294505.1 Triticum aestivum | reverse complement strand
GATGTTGGAGGTTATGTCGGTTCTTCTCAGTTGGAGGTTTCACTCCTCTATTTGTTGGCATAGCTCCCCTGCCTCTTCTTACTATATTATCGGTTCTTGTTTGGTTCTTCTCTTTGTGAGTTTTGGAGCTTATGGTCATCTTGGTGACAAGCTCGAGTTCATCGAAAACGGAGTTCACTCGCATCTTCTATGATGTTTGCGATGTTGGAGGTTATGTCG
>NW_025232621.1:2845-3807 GCF_018294505.1 Triticum aestivum | reverse complement strand
TATGGTCATCTTGGTGACAAGCTCGAGCTCATCGAAAACGGAGTTCACTCGCATCTTTTATGATGTTTTCGATGTTGGAGGTTATGCCTATTGTTCTCAGTTGGAGGTTTCACTCCTCTATTTGTTGGCATACCTCCCCTGCCTCTTCTTACTATATTATTGGTTCTTGTTTGCTTCTTCTCTTTCTGAGTTTTGGAGCTTATGGTCATCTTGGTGACAAGCTTGAGTACATCGAAAACGGAGTTCACTCGCTTCTTCTATGATGTTTTCGATGTTGGAGGTTATGCCGGTTCTTCTCAGTTGGAGGTTTCACTCCTCTATTTGTTGGCATACCTCCCCTGCCTCTTCTTACTATATTATTGGTTCTTGTTTGGTTCTTCTCTTTGTGAGTTTTGGAGCTTATGGTCAGCTTGGTGACAAGCTCGAGTTCATCGAAAATGGACTTCACTCGCATCTTCTATGATGTTTTCGATGTTGGAGGTGATGCCGGTTCTTCTCAGTTGGAGGTTTCACTCCTCTATTTGTTGGCATACCTCCCCTAACTTTTCTTACTATATTACTGGTTCTTGTTTGGTTCTTCTGTTTGTGAGTTTTGGAGCTTATGGTCATCTTGGTGACAAGCTCGAGTTCATCGAAAACGGAGTTCACTCACATCTTTTATGATGTTTTCGATGTTGGAGGTTATGTCGGTTCTTCTTAGTTCGAGGTTTCACTCCTCTATTTGTTAATGTACCTCTCATGCCTATTCTTACTATATTATCGGTTCCTGTTTGGTTCTTCTCTTTGTGAGTTTTGGAGCTTATGGTCATCTTGGTGACAAGCTCGAGTACATCGAAAATGAAGTTCACTCGCATCTTTTATGATGTTTTCGATGTTGGAGGTTATGCCGGTTCTTCTCAGTTGGAGGTTTCACACACCTATTTGTTGGCATACCTCCCCTGCCTCTTCTTGCTATATTATCG
>NW_025232621.1:0-886 GCF_018294505.1 Triticum aestivum | reverse complement strand
GAGGTTTCACTCCTCTATTTGTTGGCATACCTCCCCTGCCTCTTCTTACTATATTATTGGTTCTTGTTTGGTTCTTCTCTTTGTGAGTTTTGGAGCTTATGGTCAGCTTGGTGACAAGCTCGAGTTCATCGAAAATGGACTTCACTCGCATCTTCTATGATGTTTTCGATGTTGGAGGTGATGCCGGTTCTTCTCAGTTGGAGGTTTCACTCCTCTATTTGTTGGCATACCTCCCCTAACTTTTCTTACTATATTACTGGTTCTTGTTTGGTTCTTCTGTTTGTGAGTTTTGGAGCTTATGGTCATCTTGGTGACAAGCTCGAGTTCATCGAAAACGGAGTTCACTCACATGTTTTATGATGTTTTCGATGTTGGAGGTTATGTCGGTTCTTCTTAGTTGGAGGTTTCACTCCTCTATTTGTTAATGTACCTCCCATGCCTATTCTTACTATATTATCGGTTCCTGTATGGTTCTTCTCTTTGTGAGTTTTGGAGCTTATGGTCATCTTGGTGACAAGCTCGAGTACATCGAAAACGAAGTTCACTCGCATCTTTTATGATGTTTTCGATGTTGGAGGTTATGCCGGTTCTTCTCAGTTGGAGGTTTCACACACCTATTTGTTAGCATAGCTCCCCTGCCTCTTCTTGCTATATTATCGGTTCTTGTCTGTTTCTTCTCTTTGTGAGTTTTGGAGCTTATGGTCATCTTGGTGACAAGCTCGAGTTCATCGAAAACGGAGTTCACTCGCATCTTCTATGATGTTTTCGATGTTGGAGGTTATGTCGGTTCTTCTCAGATGGAGGTTTCACTCCTCTATTTGTTGGCATACCTCCCCTGCCTCTTCTTACTATATTATTGGTTCTTGTTTGGTTCTTCTCTTTGTGA
>NW_025232620.1:7575-9399 GCF_018294505.1 Triticum aestivum | reverse complement strand
ATGAGTTCTCGTCCGAAAGCCTAATACTCCGAAAGGGTTTGTCCAGTTTGTACACGAAGTGCGTCCAGTTTTTGCCGTGACCCTCTCTACTCTTTCGCACGTGCTATGCGGGTGAAATGATGATACCATGCCAAGTTTCAATATTTTCAGAATTCATTTTGTAGTGATTTTCAATTTCACGGTCATTTAGCTCTCTAAACAATTAGGTAAATGACCGAAAAACAACAAATGATGTTAAAACATGTTGGGAATTGATGACGTTGCTTTGAATGTTGCATACTGAACACAAAAGAAGTCCAGCGTTCAAATAAGTTTAAAAAACATTGAAGTGCCCGTGTAACAGATGAGTTCTCGTCTGAAACCCTGATACTCCGAAAGAGTTTGTCCAGTTTGTACATGAAGTGTGTCCAGTTTTTGCCATGACCCTCTCTACTCTTTTGCACATGCTTTGCGGGTGAAATGATGATACCATGCCAAGTTTCAACATTTTCAGAATTCATTTTGTAGTGATTTTCAATTTCACGGTCATTTAGCTCTCTAAACAATTAGGTAAATGACCGAAAACAACAAATGATGTTAGAACATGTTGCAAATTGATGACGTCGCTTTGAATGTTGCATACTGAACACAAAAGAAGTCTGGAGTTCAAATAGGTTTAAAAAACATTGAAGTGCCCGTGTAACAGATGAGTTCTCATCCAAAACCCTGATACTCCGAAAGAGTTTGTCCAATTTGTACACGAAGTGCGTCCAGTTTTTGCCGTGACCCTCTCTACTCTTTCGCACATGCTAAGCGGGTGAAATGATGATACCATGCCAAGTTTCAACATTTTCAGAATTCATTTTGTAGTGATTTTCAATTTCACGGTCATTTAGCTCTCTAAACAATTAGGTAAATGACCAAAAAACAACAAATGATGTTAGAACATGTTGGAAATTGATGAAGTCGCTTTGAATGCTGCATACTGAACACAAAAGAAGTCCAGCGTTCAAAAAAGTTTAAAAAACATTGAAGTGCCCGTGTAACAGATGTGTTCTCGTCCGAAACCCTGATACTCCGAAAGAGTTTGTCCAGTTTGTACACGAAGTGCGTCCAGTTTTTGCCATGATCCTCTCTACTCTTTTGCACATGCTATGCGGGTGAAATGATGATACCATGCCAAGTTTCAACATTTTCAGAATTCATTTTGTAGTGATTTTCAATTTCACGGTCATTTAGCTCTGTAAACAATTAGGTAAATGACCGAAAAAAACAAATGATGTTAGAACGTGTTGGAAATTGATGACGTCGCTTGCAATGCTGCATACTGAACACAAAAGAAGTACCATGTTCAAATAAGTTTAAAAAACATTAAAGTGCCCGTGTAAGAGATGAGTTCTCGTCCGAAACCCTGATACTCCGAAAGAGTTTATCCAGTTTGTACACGAAGTGCGTCCATTTTTTGCCGTGACCCTCTCTACTCTTTCGCACATGCTATGCGGGTGAAATGATGATACCATGCCAAGTTTCAACATTTTCAGAATTCATTTTGTTGTGATTTTCAATTTCACGGTCATTTAGCTCTCTAAACAATTAGGTAAATGACCGAAAAACAACAAATGATGTCAGAACATGTTGGGAATTTATGACATCGCTTTGAATGCTGCATACTGAACACAAAAGAAGTCCGGAGTTCAAATCAGTTTAAAAAACATTGAAGTGCCCGTGTAACAGATGAGTTCTCGTCCGAAACCCTAATACTCTGAAAGGGTTTGTCCAGTTTGTACACGAAGTGCGTCCAGTTTTTGTTGTGACCCTCTCTACTCTTTCGCACGTGCTATGCGG
>NW_025232620.1:5258-6215 GCF_018294505.1 Triticum aestivum | reverse complement strand
TGCTATGCGGGTGAAATGATGATACCATGCCAAGTTTCAACATTTTCAGAATTCATTTTGTAGTGATTTTCAATTTCACGGTCATTTAGCTCTCTAAACAATTAGGTAAATGACCGAAAAACAACAAATGATGTCAGAACATGTTGGGAATTGATGACGTCGCTTTGAATGCTGCATACTGAACACAAAAGAAGTCCGGAGTTCAAATAAGTTTAAAAAACATTGAAGTGCCCGTGTAACAGATGAGTTCTCGTCCGAAACCCTAATACTCCGAAAGGGTTTGTCCAGTTTGTACACGAAGTGCGTCCAGTTTTTGCTGTGACCCTCTCTACTCTTTCGCACGTGCTATGCGGGTGAAATGATGATACCATGCCAAGTTTCAACATTTTCAGAATTCATTTTGTAGTGATTTTCAATTTCATGGTCATTTAGCTCTCTAAACAATTAGGTAAATGACCGAAAAACAACAAATGATGTTAAAACATGTTGGGAATTGATGACGTCGCTTTGAATGTTGCATACTGAACACAAAAGAAGTCCAGCGTTCAAATAAGTTTAAAAAACATCTAAGTGCCCGTGTAACAGATGAGTTCTCGTCCGAAACCCTGATACTTCGAAAGAGTTTGTCCAGTTTGTACATGAAGTGTGTCCTATTTTTGCCATGACCCTCTCTACTCTTTTGCAATTGCTATGCGGGTGAAATGATGATACCATGCCAAGTTTCAACATTTTCAGAATTCATTTTGTAGTGATTTTCAATTTCACAGTCATTTAGCTCTCTAAACAATTAGGTAAATGACCGAAAAACAACAAATGATGTCAGAACATGTTGGGAATTGATGATGTCGCTTTGAATGCTGCATACTGAACACAAAAGAAGTCCGGAGTTCAAATAAGTTTAAAAAACATTGAAGTGCCCGTGTAACAGATGAGTTCTCGTCTGAAACCCTAATACTC
>NW_025232620.1:3479-5248 GCF_018294505.1 Triticum aestivum | reverse complement strand
TGACGTCGCTTTGAATGTTGCATACTGAACACAAAAGAAGTCCAGCGTTCAAATAAGTTTAAAAAACATCTAAGTGCCCGTGTAACAGATGAGTTCTCGTCCGAAACCCTGATACTCCGAAAGAGTTTGTCCAGTTTGTACATGAAGTGTGTCCTATTTTTGCCATGACCCTCTCTACTCTTTTGCAATTGCTATGCGGGTGAAATGATGATACCATGCCAAGTTTCAACATTTTCAGAATTCATTTTGTAGTGATTTTCAATTTCACGGTCATTTAGCTCTCTAAACAATTAGGTAAATGACCGAAAAACAACAAATGATGTCAGAACATGTTGGGAATTGATGATGTCGCTTTGAATGCTGCATACTGAACACAAAAGAAGTCCGGAGTTCAAATAAGTTTAAAAAACATTGAAGTGCCCGTGTAACAGATGAGTTCTCGTCTGAAACCCTAATACTCCGAAAGGGTTTGTCCAGTTTGTACATGAAGTGCGTCCAGTTTTTGCTGTGACCCTCTCTACTCTTTCGCACGTGCTATGCAGGTGAAACGATGATACCATGCCAAGTTTCAACATTTTCAGAATTCATTTTGTAGTGATTTTCAATTTCATGGTCATTTAGCTCTCTAACCAATTAGGTAAATGACCGAAAAACAACAAATGATGTTAAAACATGTTGGGAATTGATGACGTCGCTTTGAATGTTGCATATTGAACACAAAAGAAGTCCAGCGTTCAAATAAGTTTAAAAAACATTGAAGTTCCCGTGTAACAGATGAGTTCTCGTCCGAAACCCTGATACTCCGAAAGAGTTTGTCCAGTTTGTACATGAAGTGTGTCCAGTTTTTGCCATGATCCTCTCTACTCTTTTGCAATTGCTATGCGGGTGAAATGATGATACCATGCCAAGTTTCAACATTTTCAGAATTCATTTTGTAGTGATTTTCAATTTCACAGTCATTTAGCTCTCTAAACAATTAGGTAAATGACCGAAAAACAACAAATGATGTCAGAACATGTTGGAAATTGATGATGTCGCTTTGGATGCTGCATACTGAACACAAAAGAAGTCCAGCGTTCAAATAAGTTTAAAAAACATTGAAGTGCCTGTGTAACAGATGAGTTCTCGTCCGAAACCCTCATACTCCGAAAGAGTTTGTCCAGTTTGTACACGAAGTGCGTCCAGTTTTTGCCGTGACCCTCTCTACCCTTTTGTGCATGCTATACGGGTGAAATGATGATACCATGCCAAGTTTCAACATTTTCATAATTCATTTTGTAGTGATTTTCAATTTCACGGTCATTTAGCTCTCTAAACAATTAGGTAAATGACCGAAAAACAACAAATGATGTCAGAACTTGTTGGAAATTTATGACGTTGCTTTGAATGCTGCATATTGAACACAAAAGAAGTCCAAAGTTCAAATAAGTTTAAAAAACATCGAAGTGCCCGTGTAACAGATGAGTTCTCGTCCGAAACCCTGATACTCCGAAAGAGTTTGTCCAGTTTGTACACGAAGTGCGTCCAGTTTTTGCCGTGACCCTCTCTACTCTTTCGCACATGCTATGCGGGTGAAATGATGATACCATGCCAAGTTTCAACATTTTCAGAATTCATTTTGTAGTGATTTTCAATTTCACGGTCATTTAGCTCTCTAAACAATTAGGTAAATGACCGAAAAACAACAAATGATGTCAGAACATGTTGGAAATTGATGATGTCGCTTTGAATGCTGCATACTGAACACAAAAGAAGTCCAGCGTTCAAAT
>NW_025232620.1:1938-3469 GCF_018294505.1 Triticum aestivum | reverse complement strand
TTTAAAAAACATTGAAGTTCCCGTGTAACAGATGAGTTCTCGTCCGAAACCCTGATACTCCGAAAGAGTTTGTCCAGTTTGTACATGAAGTGTGTCCAGTTTTTGCCATGATCCTCTCTACTCTTTTGCAATTGCTATGCGGGTGAAATGATGATACCATGCCAAGTTTCAACATTTTCAGAATTCATTTTATAGTGATTTTCAATTTCACGGTCATTTAGCTCTCTAAACAATTAGGTAAATGACCGAAAAACAACAAATGATGTCAGAACATGTTGGGAATTGATGACGTCGCTTTGAATGCTGCATACTGAACACAAAAGAAGTCCGGAGTTCAAATAAGTTTAAAAAACATTGAAGTGCCCGTGTAACAGATGAGTTCTCGTCTGAAACCCTAATACTCCGAAAGGGTTTGTCCAGTTTGTACACGAAGTGCGTCCAGTTTTTGCTGTGACCCTCTCTACTCTTTCGCACGTGCTAAGCGGGTGAAATGATGATACCATGCCAAGTTTCAACATTTTCAGAATTCATTTTGTAGTGATTTTCAATTTCATGGTCATTTAGCTCTCTAAACAATTAGGTAAATGACCGAAAAACAACAAATGATGTTAAAACATGTTGGGAATTGATGACGTCGCTTTGAATGCTGCATACTGAACACAAAAGAAGTCCAGCGTTCAAAAAAGTTTAAAAAACATTGAAGTGCCCGTGTAACAGATGAGTTCTCGTCCAAAAACCTCATACTCCGAAAGAGTTTGTCCAGTTTGTACATGAAGTGTGTCCAGTTTTTTCCATGACCCTCTCTACTCTTTTGCAATTGCTATGCGGGTGAAATGATGATACCATGCCAAGTTTCAACATTTTCATAATTCATTTTGTAGTGATTTTCAATTTCACGGTCATTTAGCTCTCTAAACAATTAGGTAAATGACCGAAAATAACAAATGATGTTAGAACATGTTGGAAATTGATGACGTCGCTTTGAATGTTGCCTACTGAACACAAAAGAAGTCTGGAGTTCAAATAAGTTTAAAAAACATTGAAGTGCCTGTGTAACAGATGAGTTCTCATCCAAAACCCTGATACTCCGAAAGAGTTTGTCCAATTTGTACACGAAGTGTGTCCAGTTTTTGCCGTGACACTCTCTACTCTTTCGCACATGCTAAGCGGGTGAAATGATGATACCATGCCAAGTTTCAACATTTTCAGAATTCATTTTGTAGTGATTTTCAATTTCACGGTCATTTAGCTCTCTAAACAATTAGGTAAATGACCGAAAAACAACAAATGATGTCAGAACTTGTTGGAAATTGATGACGTTGCTTTGAATGCTGCATATTGAACACAAAAGAAGTCCAAAGTTCAAATAAGTTTAAAAAACATCGAAGTGCCCGTGTAACAGATGAGTTCTCGTCCGAAACCCTGATACTCCGAAAGACTTTGTCCAGTTTGTACACGAAGTGCGTCCAGTTTTTGCCGTGACCCTCTCTACTCTTTCGCACATGCTATGCGGGTGAAATGATGATACCAT
>NW_025232620.1:0-1928 GCF_018294505.1 Triticum aestivum | reverse complement strand
CAACATTTTCAGAATTCATTTTGTAGTGATTTTCAATTTCACAGTCATTTAGCTCTCTAAACAATTAGGTAAATGACCGAAAAACAACAAATGATGTCAGAACATGTTGGAAATTGATGATGTCGCTTTGGATGCTGCATACTGAACACAAAAGAAGTCCAGCGTTCAAATAAGTTTAAAAAACATTGAAGTGCCTGTGTAACAGATGAGTTCTCGTCCGAAACCCTCATACTCCGAAAGAGTTTGTCCAGTTTGTACACGAAGTGCGTCCAGTTTTTGCCGTGACCCTCTCTACCCTTTTGTGCATGCTATACGGGTGAAATGATGATACCATGCCAAGTTTCAACATTTTCATAATTCATTTTGTAGTGATTTTCAATTTCACGGTCATTTAGCTCTCTAAACAATTAGGTAAATGACCGAAAAACAACAAATGATGTCAGAACTTGTTGGAAATTGATGACGTTGCTTTGAATGCTGCATATTGAACACAAAAGAAGTCCAAAGTTCAAATAAGTTTAAAAAACATCGAAGTGCCCGTGTAACAGATGAGTTCTCGTCCGAAACCCTGATACTCCGAAAGACTTTGTCCAGTTTGTACACGAAGTGCGTCCAGTTTTTGCCGTGACCCTCTCTACTCTTTTGCACATGCTATGCGGGTGAAATGATGATACCATGCCAAGTTTCAACATTTTCAGAATTCATTTTGTAGTGATTTTCAATTTCACAGTCATTTAGCTCTCTAAACAATTAGGTAAATGACCGAAAAACAACAAATGATGTCAGAACATGTTGGAAATTGATGATGTCGCTTTGAATGCTGCATACTGAACACAAAAGAAGTCCAGCGTTCAAATAAGTTTAAAAAACATTGAACTGCCTGTGTAACAGATGAGTTCTCGTCCGAAACCCTCATACTCCGAAAGAGTTTGTCCAGTTTGTACACGAAGTGCGTCCAGTTTTTGCCGTGACCCTCTCTACCCTTTTGTGCATGCTATACGGGTGAAATGATGATACCATGCCAAGTTTCAACATTTTCATAATTCATTTTGTAGTGATTTTCAATTTCACGGTCATTTAGCTCTCTAAACAATTAGGTAAATGACCGAAAAACAACAAATGATGTCAGAACTTGTTGGAAATTGATGACGTTGCTTTGAATGCTGCATATTGAACACAAAAGAAGTCCAAAGTTCAAATAAGTTTAAAAAACATCGAAGTGCCCGTGTAACAGATGAGTTCTCGTCCGAAACCCTGATACTCCGAAAGAGTTTGTCCAGTTTGTACACGAAGTGCGTCCAGTTTTTGCCGTGACCCTCTCTACTCTTTCGCACATGCTATGCGGGTGAAATGATGATACCATGCCAAGTTTCAACATTTTCAGAATTCATTTTGTAGTGATTTTCAATTTCACAGTCATTTAGCTCTCTAAACAATTAGGTAAATGACCGAAAAACAACAAATGATGTCAGAACATGTTGGGAACTGATGACGTCGCTTTGAATGCTGCATACTGAACACAAAAGATGTCCGGAGTTCAAATAAGTTTAAAAAACATTGAAGTGCCCGTGTAACATATGAGTTCTCGTCCGAAACCCTAATACTCCGAAAGGGTTTGTCCAGTTTGTACACGAAGTGCGTCCAGTTTTTGCTGTGACCCTCTCTACTCTTTTGCACATGCTAAGCGGGTGAAATGATGATACCATGCCAAGTTTCAATATTTTCAGAATTCATTTTGTAGTGATTTTCAATTTCACGGTCATTTAGCTCTCTAAACAATTAGGTAAATGACCGAAAAACAACAAATGATGTTAAAACATGTTGGGAATTGATGACGTCGCTTTGAATGTTGCATACTGAACACAAAAGAAGTCCAGCATTCAAAAAAGTTTAAAAAACATTGAAGTGCCCGTGTAACAGATGAGTTC
>NW_025232619.1:8180-9400 GCF_018294505.1 Triticum aestivum | reverse complement strand
AGGCGGACGTCGTCGAGGTAGCGACGACGGACGACGAGACGAGCACGTGACACCAATGCCACCCTGTCTATCTTACGGTTACGTGAGTTGAGGCGGACGTCCTCGTGGTAGCGACGACGGACGCCGAGACGAGCACGTGACACCAATGCCACCCTGTTTATCTTAGGTTAACGCGAGTCGAGGCGGACGTCATCGCGGTGGCGACAGACGGACGCCGAGACGAGCACGTGACAAGAATTCCACCCTGTCTATCTTAGGGTAACTCGAGTCGAGGCGGACGTCGTCGCGGTGGCGACAGACGGACGCCGAGACGAGCACGTGACACGAATGCCACCCTGTCTATCTTAGGGTTACGCGAGTCGAGGCGGACGTTGTAGCGGTAGCGATGACGGACGCCGAGACGAGCACGTGACACCAGTGCCACCCTGTTTATCTTAGGGTAACGCGAGTCGAGACGGACGTCATGAATGTAGCGATGACGGTCGCTGAGATGAGCACGTGGCACCACCGCGACCCTGTCTATCTTAGGGTAACGTGAGTCGAGGCGGACGTCGTCGCGGTAGCAACGATGGACGCCGAGACGAGCACGTTACACGGATGCCACCCTGTCTATCTTAGGGTAACGTGAGTCGAGGCGGACGTCGTCGTGGTAGCGACGACGGACGCCGAGACGAGCACGTGACACCAATGCCACCCTGTCTATTTTAGGGTAACGCGAGTCGAGGCGGACGTCATCGCGGTAGCGACAGACGGACGCCGAGACGAGCACGTGACATGAATACCACCCTGTCTGTCTTATGGTATCGCGAGTCGAGGCGGACGTCGTAGCGGTACCGATGACGGACGCGGAGACGAGCAAGTGACACGAATGCCACCCTGTCTATCTTAGGGTAACGCGAGTCGAGGCGGACGTCGTCGCGGTAGCGACGACGGACACCGAGACGAGCACGTGACACGAATGCCACCCTGTCTATCTTAGGGTAACGCGAGTCGAGGCGGACGTCGTCGAGGTAGCGACGACGGACGACGAGACGAGCACGTGACACCAATGCCACCCTATCTATCTTAGGGTTACGTGAGTCGAGGCGGACGTCGTCGCGGTAGCGACGATTGACGCCGAGATGAGCACGTGACACCAATGCCACCCTGTTTATCTTAGGTTAACACGAGTCGAGGCGGACATCGTCGCGGTGGCGACAGACGGACGCCGAGACGAGCAC
>NW_025232619.1:5821-6316 GCF_018294505.1 Triticum aestivum | reverse complement strand
CAACGAGACGAGCACGTGACACCAATGCCACCCTGTCTATCTTAGGGTGACGTGAGTCGAGGCGGACGTCATCGCGGTAGCGACGACTGACGCCGAGACGAGCACGTGACACCAATGCCACCCTGTTTATCTTAGGTTAACACGAGTCGAGGCGGACGTCGTCGCGGTGGCGACAGACGGACGCCGAGACAAGCACGTGAAAAGAATGCCACCCTGTCTATCTTAGGGTAACTCGAGTCGAGGCGGACGTCGTCGCGGTAGCGACAACGGACGCCGAGACCAGCACGTGACACCAATGCCACCCTGTTTATCTTAGGTTAACGCGAGTCAAGGCGGACGTCATCGCGGTAGCGACAGACGGACGCGGAGACGAGCACGTGACATGAATGACACCCTATCTGTCTTATGGTAACGCGAGTGGAGGCGGACGTCGTCGCGGTACCGACGACGGACGCCGAGACGAGCACGTGACACGAATGCCACCCTCTCTATCTT
>NW_025232619.1:3125-4102 GCF_018294505.1 Triticum aestivum | reverse complement strand
ATCTTAGGGTAACTCGAGTCGAGGCGGACATCGTCGTGGTAGCGACGACGGACGCAGAGACGAGCACATGACAAAAATGCCACCCTGTCTATCTTAGGGTAACGCGAGTCGAGGCGGACGTCGTCGCGGTAGCGACGACAGACGCCGAGACGAGCACGTGACACCAACGCCCCCTATCTATCTTAGGGTTACGCGAGTCGAGGAGGACGTCGTTGCGGTAGCGACGACGGATGCGGAGACGAGCACGTGACAGCACGTCCACCCTGTCTATCTTAGGGTAATGCGAGTCGAGGCGGACGTCCTCGCGGTAGCGACGACGGACGCCGGGACGAGCACGTGACACGAATGCCACCCTGTCTATCTTAGGGTAACGCGAGTCAAGGCGGACGTCGTCGAGGTAGCGACGACGGACGACGAGACGAGCACATGCCACCAATGCCACCCTGTCTATCTTAGGGTTACGTGAGTCAAGGCGGACGTCGTGACTGTAGCGACGACGGACGCCGAGACGAGCACATGACACCAATGCCACCCTGTCTATCTTAGGGTAACGCGAGTCGAGACGGACGTCATGACTGTAGCGATGACGGTCGCCGAGATGAGCACGTGGCACCACCGCCACCCTGTCTATCTTAGGGTAACGCGAGTCTAGGCGGACGTCATCGCGGTAGCAACGATGGACGCCGAGACGAGCACGTTACACGAATGCCACCCTGTCTATCTTAGGGTAACGCGAGTCGAGGCGGACGTCGTCGTGGTAGCGACGACGGACGCCGAGACGAGCACGTGACACCCCTGCCACCCTGTCTATCTTAGGGTAACGCGAGTCGAGGCGGACGACGTGGCTGTAGCGACGACGGACGCCGTGACGAGTACGTGGCACCACTGCCACCCTGTCTATCTTAGGGTAACGCGAGTCGAAGCGGACGTCGTCGAGGTAGCGACGACGGACGACGAGACGAGCACGTGACACCAAC
>NW_025232619.1:0-1095 GCF_018294505.1 Triticum aestivum | reverse complement strand
CGTCGTCGCGGTAGCGACGACGGACGCCGGGACGAGCACGTGACACGAATGCCACCCTGTCTATCTTAGGGTAACGCGAGTCAAGGCGGACGTCGTCGAGGTAGCGACGACGGACGACGAGACGAGCACATGCCACCAATGCCACCCTGTCTATCTTAGGGTAACGCGAGTCGAGGCGGACGTCGACGCGGTAGCGACGACGGATGCCGAGACGAGCACGTGACACCAATGCCACCCTGTTTATCTTAGGTTAACCCGAGTCGAGGCGGACGTCGTCGCGGTAGCGACAGACGGACGCCGAGACAAGCACGTGACACCAACGCCCCCTGCCTATCTTAGGGTTACGCGAGTCGAGGGGGACGTCGTCGAGGTAGCGACGACGGACGACGAGACGAGCACGTGACAACAATGCCACCCTGTCTATCTTAGGGTTACGTGAGTCGAGGCGGAGGTCGTGACTGTAGCGACGACGGACGCCGAGAGGAGCACATGACACCAATGCCACCCTGTCTATCTTAGGGTTACGCGAGTCGAGGCGGACGTCGTCGCGGTAGCGACGACGGACGCCGAGATGAGCACGTGACACCAATGCCACCCTGTCTATCTTAGGGTAACGCGAGTCGAGACGGACGTCATGACTGTAGCGATGACGGTCGCCGAGATGAGCACGTGGCACCACCGCCACCCTGTCTATCTTAGGGTAACGCGAGTCGAGGCGGACGTCGTCGCGGTAGCAACGATAGACGCCGAGACGAGCACGTTACACCAATGCCACCCTGTCTATCTTAGGGTAACGCGAGTCGAGGCGGACGTCGTCGTGGTAGCGACGACGGACGCCGAGACGAGCACGTGACACCCCTGCCACCCTGTCTATCTTAGGGTAACGCGAGTCGAGGTGGACGACGTGGCTGTAGCGACGACGGACGCCGAGACGAGTACGTGGCACCACTGCCACCCTGTCTATCTTAGGGTAACGCGAGTTGAGGCGGACGTCGTCGAGGTAGCGACGACGGACGACGAGACGAGCACGTGACACCAACGCCCCCTGTCTATCTTAGAGTTACGCGAGTCAAGGCGGACGTCGTCGCGGTAGCG
>NW_025232618.1:0-9402 GCF_018294505.1 Triticum aestivum | reverse complement strand
CGTCCGCGGCCTCGGTGACCGCCGCTGTGTTTCCCTTCTGCTAGCAAATCGCCCTCGTGGCCCACGCCTCTGTGGCCTGACCCGCACCGCAGCGCCACAAGACGGCCCGACCTTGCAGCCATCTCCGCCACGACATCAAGTCACCGGCCTCGTTCCGAAAGTTGCCGAAGGGCCTCCACAAAGCTACCCACCGTTCCGTTCCAAGTCGCCATTGCCTGCCTGAGCCAAGGCCTCGCCTCAGCTGGCCGTTTGCCAAGTCACCTCCAATGGGTCGCCGCCACAACCTCGTCTTCGAGTCGCCGGGCTCCGCCTCTGCGTGACTCCCCACGTGCGACCTCATCTCCGCCGCCTCCAATCGTCGTCTCGTTCATTGTGGGCTCGTCCCGCGCCTCCGCCAAGTCGCCGTTGGCCGTTGCCGGTTCACCTCCGCTCCGAGCCATTGCTGCGGCCACCGCGGCCACCGCTGAGCCGCCTACACCCAGAGCTGGCCGCCCTCCTAGCGCCTCCGCTGGTACGGTTTCAAGCTGCCGCGGTCTCTGTCTCTGCCCGGAGCCGCAGCTCGAGCGCTACCTGTGCCAAGAGCCGCCCAAAGCAATTGCCTCAGTTGTCGTGGTGCACCTCGCCGACCATGTTGCTGGCTCGCCTCGCGCGCTGCCCATCCTTTAGCTCCGCGTCACTGAGCCACTCCACGTGCTGCTGCATCCCGCGCGATCCGCCGGCCTTGAATCGCCACCTAAACCGCCGTCTCCGCTCGGTCTCGGATGGAGTCACCACCGCGGCCCTGAGTCGCCATCATCGCTACAGCCCGCCATGCCCTCGCTCGCAAGTCAACTATCATTGAACCGCCGTCTTTGCGGCCCTGCTACCGGCGCCTCCAAAACCGTCTCACCGCACCTGGTGCGCCCCCCATAAGGGCCCAAGGCGCCTAGGGTTTGGGGAGGGGGCGCACCCACCTTTCTTGGGGGGCAAGTTTCCCCTTCCCCCTTGGCCGCCTCCCTAGATGCGATCTAGGGCTGGCCGCCGCCCCTAGGGGTGGAACCCTAGGTGGGGGCGCAGCCCCCCCTCTCCCCCTATATATAGTGGAGGCAAAGGGGCAGCCCAACGTACGAAGTTCTTCTCCTGTTGGCGCAACCCTACCTCTCTTTCTCCTCTTCTCCTGCGGTGCTTGGTGTAGCCCTGCAGGATTGCCACGCTCCTCCATCACCACCACGCCGTTGTGCTGCTGCTGGATGGAGTCTTCCCCAACCTCTCCCTCTCTCCTTGCTGGATCAAGGCATGGGAGACGTCACCGAGCTGTACGTGTGTTGAATGCGGAGGTGTCGTCCGTTCGGCACTAGGATCTCCGGTGATTTGGATCACGACGAGTACGACTCCTTCAACCCCGTTCTCTTGAACGCTTCCGCTTAGCGATCTACAAGAGTATGTAGATGCACTCTCCTTCCCCTCGTTGCTAGTCTCTCCATAGATAGATCTTGCTGACTCGTAGGAAAATTTTGAATTTCTGCTACGTTCCCCAACAAAGAAGCCCATGAAGAGGAGTCAGAATAGTTTAAGTCTTAGTCCGAGATGGACTCTACATGTAACCCGCCCCTTCAACTTATATAAGGAGGGGCAGGGCACCCCAAGAGGGACAAGGAAGGAGAGGAATAATCTTAGGGCTAGACATAACTAGGAGAGTCGGTTTACGGCGACTCCCTCGTGATGATAATAAGACCTAGCCACAAACAGCATGTAGGGTTATTGCCGGATGATGTTTCCCGTGGCCCGAAGCTGTCTAAATCTGTGTCCTGTGTGTTGATCCGCCTCGCGTCTCTCATCCCGATCAACCCCTCTCAAGCTACCACATAGATGCGCTGGCCTCACGACTAAATCGTCACACTAGGACATCTGCCGTGACAATTCAACGATAGTTGGCTCCCACCGTGGGATCTGCGCATGGTGGTGTTGAGTTCTTGAAGGGATCCTAATTAAGGTTTCGAGAAGTTTGTCAAATTTCCAGATGAAGAAAAGTCAGCTTTGAAAGGATCTACGTCAGCTTTGATTAAAATCAGAAATTGTTTATCAACAGAGTTGATCCGGTTGGTTGACCATGAACCGCCGGTGCTTCATCAAGCCGACACAAGCCTCCGTGCGATTCAAGGTTTTCTGAGTTGAATTCGATGGGGGAGCGCCGCTATTACTAAACCGCCACCGGTCTGAATCGGATAAGGCTTCGCTGGCTAAACACGAGGTGATCGTATTCTTGGAAGGAAAAAAACCCTGCGAACGGATCAGTTTCCAAGAGGCAGACAGAACAAACATACCACCAGGCTTTCATGTGCAATCTTTCCCTAATAATAAAGCATGAGTTGAGTTTCTCGGGTTCACCGTCACAATACGCTTCTTCCTGTGAATTTACGCTTTTATTTTGAATTTAAATCTTTCCATAAAAATAATAAAGCACGGGTTGAGTCTATCGGGTTCACCGTCACAATACGCTTCTTCCCGTGAATTTACGTTTTTAATTTGAATTTAAAACATATACGTGAGGTGGTACTAATTCGGGAAATTAAATATAGATCGGTCGTAGGCCGGCGTTAGTTCGTCCATCACGCGTCCGTGTCAATCTTACCTAATATAAAACTACTCATTGGTCGCGTACGGCTGGAGCGAGCCCTCCTCCTATAACCTATCTTTACCTAATAAAACTACTCATTGGTCGTATACGGCTGGAGCGAGACCTCCTCCTATAACCTATCTTTATTACCTAATAAAACTATGGAAAAAACTAACGCCCACATGTGTGGACGTTTGCGCATCGACCACACGCCTCCATCACCACTCATTTTGCCACGTATGAACAGATGACATCAGCAGAAATCTTTTTGGGTTTTGGCTTAAAAATGTTTTATCTCCTAATTAAAAAAGCGAATTAAAAATCCGTTTTCACTATTAAATCCATCTCGACGAGATCTTCAAAACTGAACCCCATGTTGATATGTTTTAACGAAAATTTTTTTTGCCCAAAAGTTGACATGATGTTTACACTGTAGTTGCCATGATGCTTAAACTAATGTTGTCATGTGGCAATTTTAATTTGGATCATGGCAATTTTAGTTTTTGATGATGACAATTCCAGTACTTTGACCATGAAAATATTTTTTTTGCATTAACCATGGCAATTTTAAGTGCATGTATAATGACAATTTTAGTTTATGATGCATGGCAAGTCTAGTTTCTTAATTCTCCATTTTATAATATGTCAAAGTTTACTTTTTAATATAGAAGAAAATAGCTGAAACATAACATGACAACTTTAGTGTAAACATCATGGCAATTCATGTGCAATAGACATGTCAACTTTTAACCAAAAAAAAATTTCGTCGAAATATATTGATATGAGATCTAGTTTTGAAGATCTCGTTGTCAGGGATTTAATGGTGAAAATTTTCATTTAAGAGATAAAACATTTTAAAAACTGAAAATCCAAAAAGATTTCCACATACATGCATACGGTGACATGGCGTAGTCTATATGTTATAGGACGTGTGGACGGATTTGGCTCCCACCACACATGTGAACGTTAGCGTTGTCCTAAAACTACTCATTGGTTGCGTACGGCTGGAGCGAGGCCTCCTCCTATAACCTAACCTAGCCAGCCGATCCCCATCGCCACTCTCCCTTGATCCCTTCGTTCCCCATCGCGCCGCCAAACGCAGCGAGGCGCACCCGCACCGACGACCCACCATCGACCCCGCATCCCTTCGGCATTCCTCTCGCTGACCACCACCGTCGCCTCCCTGGAGGCCACCGGCGACGCGTCTCTGTCACCTCCTCCCTCGTGGGCCTCAAGCCCCTTCTCCAGCGCCTTCCCTCTCCTCTGCACCACCGGCTAGCAGCGCCCATGGTCGCGCTCGACGGGATTCAGATCAAGGGCGTGCCCCTGCATAATTATGACATCCAAGATCCAAGGAACGTTTTTAGTTCTGCTAGGCTAGAACAGCTCCACTTCATTGTCCTATCAAAAACCTTGTTCTTTGGGCAAATCCCGTTCTGATACGTTGTGGTGCTCCACGCACTCAGGATGCTTGTGCTCCAGGAGACCATGATAATCTGTAGGTCACATGGAGCTGCTGGACGACCGGTACCTGATGCAATGCTTTCGGCCATGACCTCGCTTCTGCAGCTAGGCCATGGTCATCGGGACGACTTGCCGTCGACGTGTTTGATGCACACGGCTAGCCGTGCACGAGTGCCTCGCCGTCTCCACAAAGTATGCCCTAATCCCCTACCTGAATATACCACAGACGCTGCCTACTCCAGGTTCTCACGCTGGCACCATGCTTTTGCGTGCTCTTGCCATGTTGGTCATTCTCTTCAAGTTCGAGTACCTGATCAGATCACCGCAATCCGCTCTCAAATCCTCTCGCTCCACCCAACCGGTCCTCTCCGCTGCCAATCTGCAGGTCAAACGACAGCAACGGAAGTGAGTAGTCCGACACCCACGACCATCCTCGGTCGTTCCTCATGGCCTCACGGGTTTCAGCCTGAATTCAGATGCTAATCTCTTGCATGAGACGGCAACATGCACCCTGTACTGGACGTATGGCAGTTTAGCACGTATTGTGCCATTGCGGTAACTTTAGATGCACACAAGGGTATTCAATGGCACCGAATTTACATGCTCGATTGTTTTACTAATATGTACAGTACATCTGTAGGATGACTCTGATCTGTTCAACAGCAGTTTCCATGTGCTCCTGAGGCTGCAAGTTCCTCTAGACGCTACAACTAATGAACCAAAACAAAAAAAACATTGGGCTGCTTCAGCGGCAGCGCTGCTCTCCCGTCTTCAGCTAGCGGTGGCAGCAACTCTAAGCATCGCTCACCCTTCTCTATGGTGGGCTTGGATAATCTGCATCTTTTTTTATGTACGAAACAAATTAGTTTATTTATTTTATATTACCTTTCCCTGATTTTTTCCCTATTTTTTTTAATAATAATGCACGGATTGACTTCGTGGGTTCACCGTCACAATACTTTCGTGCTTTTATCCGAGGCGCTGCCTGACTCTGCATGGGAGAAGAGGGCTGAACTACAAACTTTCGTGTTCAGAGCATTGCATTGTCTAAGGGAATCCCTTACTATTAGGATATAGTGTTCGGTACGACTTAAGGCTACTGGATTGACTTTCTTTAATGTTGCATATGCTTTCAACTATTTCATAGCCTCCCGTCCCGAGCATCTTCCCGTGAATTTACGCTTTCAATTTTTTTCTTTAATATATTTATTTTTTATATCCAAGGTGGTACTAATCTATCTATATATCCCCCACTGCTTTGTTGTTTTCGTTCGCCCCATTTAGGTGATTTTTTTTGTCGTATATATGTTGCCCACTTGGAGTCTTTTCGTTCGCAAGCACTCCCGATCTCCCCGCTCGTGTTTGTTTCCTACACGAGACACCAATCTCCACAACCCTGGCTGCCGCCTCTAGCCCACCAATAAATACTGGCTCATGAAAGAGAAGGCAAAAGGTGGATTCGGTGGTAGAGGCGGACTAGCAGATGGAGCCATCGGACGAGAGGAGGCATACGATGAGGCAAATTCCACAGGGTGCTTCGTCCTTCCTGCCGACCGTGAGCGAAAAGGATGGAAGAGGAGGGCTAGGCGGCAAACCTTGGGAACAAGTTGAGAAGCGAGTCCCAGAGCCCCGTGTGGCGCTTTCTGGCAATGCTCGAGACCGTCCGTCGCCTACGCGTCCGCCTAATCTATCGAGGGAATTAGCAGTTCCCAATTGGAAAGGAGGAAGGAGGGAACACGAGGACGAGACGACCGGGACGTCCGTTGTCTAGCAGCAGACGGTTTGTTTGACAAGGGCAGCGGTTGTGCTGGTGTGCCGCATGCCTCCGGTAACTGTGTCCACGAGCGTGACGTGCGATGCGTGCTCATGTGCACCACTCGGGAGGCAAAGCATGCTGGCCGGCTGCATGCGTCTTCGTCGTCATGTGCGTGGCGTCTGTCCATCTGATGGTCTGCTCTCTACACAAGCCACGGTCCTTCGGCATCAAGAACAAACATGCATCAGGAAGGAAGCATCCCTGGGTTTTTTTTGTTCGCTTCAGTGCTCTGGTACGCATCTTTAATTGTGTGGTTGCATAGTAGGAGACGAGGGGTGGGCTGTGACTTGAACATATGATTTGGTCATCTTGGTGTCATTTGTGAACTAAATTGGCTATATTTCTTTGAGTTAAAAAAGCACGGGGTAGATATAGATAATGAACATAGGAGGTAACATGAGGGAGAATTCAGAGTCATAGCTTCAATTCAGGGTATCGGACATATATTTTACAAATTCTATTTTTTCATGGAATATATTTACAAATTCAATTCAAACCCAGGACACATCAAACATGTTAATATAAATTCCTCCAAGAAAAGATAAGTGTCTAATTTTTTCTAATAAAATACGTTTTGATGCGAGTTCCACACAAAAAAATATTTCTTAACTAAAAAATATGAGCAGATTATGCTTGCTGCATTATTATATTTGAATAGATGCTTACCGCAACTATCACACTCGATTGGTTAGCTTGCTGCTGCTATTACTTCAGATTTGTTGATATTGCTATTTATTTCGTGTTCTATTTTTAAATTTTAGAATGTACAAATAGTAATCTAAAGAATTAATTAACAATAAAGTTACGCTCTTCAGTCAAGTCAATTTACTGGGAATCATACCCATACACAGGGCCGGTCCTGATATTTCTGGGGCCCAGGGCGAAATTACAACCAGGGGCTATTTTAAAGATCAAAATAATAATCTCATTTTGTTAGTTCATTCCTTTACTTCACTTATTGTTGTCTATTGTTCCAAAATAAAACAAAAAATGTAAATGGTGTATTCCTTTACTTAATTAGACAAATTGAATACCTGATAGAGGGCAAACATCAAGATGAAAGGTTTTTAAAGTTTAAAAGCTTCATTTGCAACAATAAAAAAATCATTTACCTACCCAATGGCTATGGGAGTCTGAGTGGCTTTATTATACAACCATGCTTGGATTGAAGTTATGCGTGTAAGAATAGCTGAGACCTTCTTCCAATTTTTAAGTTAAATTTGCAGTCATGATGATTTGGAGAGAGAATGCAAAGACCGACAATCGAACACATAGCAGGCAATTTTTTCAATAGATAAGGCGATTGGTGTTGTGTTGAAAAACTACAGATTGAAGTAAGAAATAGAGCAACGGGCACACGAAATCAAAATTTTGTTCTGCATCATATGCGAGACCTTCTAAGATCTGACTGCTGTTGCACCATATGAACGTGACCAACTAGAAAGAGGAGGTTAGGGATGACCTTATAAGTGGGGTGGCTTCGTCTTGCACATGAGAGACATCTCACGAACGCGGGATAACACAACGGGCCCTGGGACCTGGAGGAAGACCAGCCGGCCGCATGGCGGAGAGCGATCTACATCGGCGGCCGTCTCACGATCAGGGCCCTCGGGGGAATAGTATCGTGGCGAAGCGGCGAACTCGTGATGGAAAGAAGGAAAACATGACTACTCGTGGACTACGTGCGTCTAGGTCGCTGCCTCCTTATTATGGTCTGGGCCATGGGCTCCTTGCGAACCCTGGAGGGGGCCCCTAGATTTCGGGGGCCCTGGGCGGCCGCCCCCCTGCCACCCCCTCAGGGCCGGCCCTGCCGATACATACATGCCCTGATCAATGATCATCCATTGTCTTATGTCATAGTTTCTCGACCTGGCCCATTCATAGGAACCGTTGTTTTTTTTCGTTGCAACCCACAGGCATTTGTGCTAGTCATTGTACAAGGACAGGATTTTCCACAACCTCTGCGACCCAGACGAGGAGTCAAACGCCTGGGTTGACCCGCCTCGACTCTGCTTTGAGCCCTGACCAGAGTCACCGCCTGTGAGCCGCTGCTTCGCTGAGCGCCGCCGCCTCCGAGTTGCCATTCCCGTCGCCGCGACCTCAAGCCGGCCACACCTCCATCGCTCCATGTCCGCTGCAGCAGTGGACCCTCGGTTTGGTTTGCTCTGAGACGCCGCGCCTCTTGGAGGGATTTCTCTCAAGTATCGAGAGCTGGGATTGAAAAGGTTTCGACGGCCGTATGAGTCAAGATCCGGGTTAAAAGATAACTTCGACGGCAGCGGAATACTTCCTCCGTCCGAAAATACTTGTCCTAGAAATGGATGTATCTAGACTTATTTTAGTTATAGATATATTCATTTTCTTCATTTTTAAGACGAGTATTTCCGGACGGAGGAAGTACATCAGATGAACTTCATTGACCGGTCAACTTCAAGTCTGAAATCAACGCACGTCAAGAGGCTACACGTGTGGCCGATTGCAACAATAATCATCAAGCAGGTGACCCGTTTTGAAAAAGAGGGTCAGAGTCCCAATACAACCTGCATCATATCAAGAATCAGGATATAAAAAATTAATAATGTTCCTGTACGACCCGGAGACAGCCGGGGTCATGGGCGCAGAATTCGGACGCCTCATCCACCCCCGCCGCTCTCCGCCTCAGTCTTGGCCGTGAGTCGCCAGCGAGTCACCTCCGCCAGCCGCCTCGTCCCTGAGCCGCCGCGGCCTCAAGCCCGGACTCGCGTTGCCTGCCGCCGTCTCGGCCTCGTGTCACCTCAGCTTGTAAGTGGCCGTCCCGTCAGGCCTCGGCAGAGAGCCGCCCTTACCGGCCACGCCACAAACTGCCGGCCTAAGATCACGGTGCGCGATGGCGGCCGGGCAAACTTCTGGCACTCAAACTGGCTGGATACAGGGCCGCTCTACAGGCGTTTTCCCACTCTCTTTAAAGTTTAAACACGCCATGAGGAAAAACAAGACGGTGGCCGAGGCCCTCCTCGACGATCGCTGGATTGCTGATCTTCGGCATGGCAGCCGTTCTGACCTGGTGGAGGAGTTCGTCGGCCTCTGGCGTGCTCTTGGCTCGGCAGACTTCGCTCTGGAACCTGGGGTGCCGGACGCCATTCGGTGGACAGCGTCAACCTCTGGCACTTACTCCACGTCCTCCGCGTACCTGGCTCAATGCGACATGTCCAGAAGACCGGGTTTCACGCAACTATTCTGGAAGGCGTGGGCGCCGGCAAAAACTAAGATGTTCTCTTGGCTGCTTCACAAAGATCGGTTACGGTGCAACGATAGACTGCAACGAAGAGGCTGGCCGAACAGCTATTTCTGCGGCCTGTGTGCAAGGCACCTGGAATCATCGCTGCACTTGTTCTGGGAGTGCACCGTCTCCAAGGTAGTCTGGCTCACTGCGGCCACCTGGACCGGTTGCGACGCCCTCCGGCCAGACAACTAGAGACCTGGCAACAACACCACTGCCACGGTGAGAAAGATCATCGCAAAAACCCCGGGAGTGGCGGGGAGGGGG
>NW_025232617.1:0-9403 GCF_018294505.1 Triticum aestivum | reverse complement strand
CTCACACACACATAGACATAGACATGCATATCCGTGCTTACGTAAAATTCCATTTCCATCTCCATCTCCAATCATATTTATCCAACTGGCACATTATTTACGTTGTTAATTATATACGCGGCAATATTAACGTACATCATCTCTTGTTTGCGTGCATCCGGACCGCTGCCACGACCGCTCCTAACCAACCCGAACCCTCTTCATCACCCACGCGTACTTCCCGCCCGAAACGGTCAGTGCCGCATTCATGCCCGGCCAGAGCGGACGCGACCTCTCACTGGCGCCGGCATTGAAGCGGTGCGCCGGCCGAGAGAGCGTCGCCCGCGCCGCTTCCTCGTGCACGCGACTGCTCCGTATTCAAAGGTCACAATAGCCGGCCACAACATGCATGTAAAAAGTTCTTGGGAGTCCGTGCTACAGCTAGCCGTCCTCCCCCAACTCGTCAATCTCTTCCAGTAGTACTAGTACTCCATGGCGCGATCCATCGACAAGCAGGCGGGAAAGTTATCATATACTCGGTTTGCGGTGAGTGGCATGTCGAGCGACCGTGTGGGGTCGAGCTGTCGGCGTTCTGGGAATGGGGGTCCCCAGAATTGCCTGCCTGCGGCCCACGGCGTGGCTAAGCCAGCAGGCCGTACGGCCCATCTTCATCAACAAGGCATCCAAGACCCTCACGAGGGGCCAAGCCTCGCGAGGCGAACGACGCAAGACCTCCTCAGGAGTGGCCTAGTCAGGCAGGCTCACGAGGAGCGGAGATATCAAGGCGGGGCAAACCTCACGAGGCTCTTGTGACGTGAGCCATGACGATCGACACCAGGCGGGCGCCAGCGTGCAGCGTCCTCGTTTCCTCTTTGGTGCTAAGGAAGCAGTCGCGGGCGAGGAGTACCGAGGGCTCAGGCAAAGGTTGCTATATCGATGCAACGAGACCAAGACCAGGAGGACGACAAGATGAAGGTTATCATGGAGCCCAAGACGGCGTCACCACCAGAGCCTTTTGCAGGCGAAGACCACTTTTTTCAGGATAGCTTGTACTAGCTGTCCCCCTTCAAATTTCTCCGCCGTTGTTGGTTCCCTTCCCGCTCAATGTTTGGGGAGAGGACCAGGGCCTATATAAGTAGAGCTAGCCACCACAGTAGGGGGCATCGAGCAATTCATCCAGCTCTCACCCGCTAAGTCACAAGCACAAGAACACCTCAACCTCAGGAGGTTGTTCTTCCCTCTGTATTGTTTATCATCAGCCAAGAGGCAATCCACACCACCACACTGGAGTAGGGTATTACACCACAACGGTGGCTTGAACCAGTATAAATCTCGCACCTTTCCGTGTTGTGAGTTCGTCGAGTTCATCCGTGAGATCTTAGGGAGCTAGGGCGTAGATCGGTAGGAGGGAAAGACTTCGCACGCACCCTAGTGTTCGAACCTTGAGGGTTTGCTGGAACCCCACATCCAACATTTGGCGCGCCAGGTAGGGGTGCGTCGTAGCTTCCCTTCCATCAGTCCGTCGCTCCGTCGTCTCCATGGCAGATGCTCGCCGTGCTCGAGCTGAGCGTCGGGCTGCCCTCACCGCCCGCGTTGCTCAAACGGCTCCCGTCGGCAGGCCACCTCGTCGCTCTCCGTCTCCCGCCGCAAACGCTGCCACCGGCCCGGCGGGGAACGGGCAGCAGGCGTCCTCGCTGCATCCCTCGGTACGGCAGGACGGCCGCACCGCCACTCCATCACCGACCCCGGCCGGTTCTTCATCTCACGCATGCCGCGCTCCCATGGAGGCGCGGGCCGCGCTCCTCGCTGCAAACGAACTCCTGCGCTACCGCCCAGTCGACGACCTCTACGAGGAGTGGCTCGACCGTGTCGCCGAGCTCGTCCGCGCCGCAGGGGGCTCCCTGGCGCCGTCCCTCTCTCTGCCTCACCCTCAGCTGGCCACGGGCGATGAGGCTCATGGCGCGCCTCCGCCACCTTTGCCCCAAGACGGTGCCTTGGCACCAAGGCGCGCGGCCCCGCGGCGTGATCCGCCACGCCCGATGCCAGCGCACGAAGAGAGAAGCTGCCAAGAAATCCCTCGGCCGCGAGAAGCTGCACCGGCGCTTCCCGCGTCGCCTCGTCAAGACCGCGCACCGCCCGCGGCGGCGCCACGCGGACCTCATCAAGACCAAGCTCCACCTCCGAAGTGGGCCCCAGCAACCACGGCCGGCTGCCGCGCCTTCACCCCCGAGCTGTGTAGCGTCGCCTGGCTAGGCAAGTTCAAGCCGGATCTGCCTCCTCGCTACGACGGCACCGCCAACCCCGCGGAGTTCCTGCAGCTCTATGAGCTGAGCATCGAAGCAGCCAACGGCGATGAGAAAGTCATGGCGAACTGGTTTCCCATGGCTCTCAAGGATGGAGACCGCTCCTGGCTCCTGAACCTGCAGCACGGCTCGATCTCCTCCTGGGACGAGATGTGCGACCGCTTCGTCGCCAACTTCCAGGGCACTCGCGACCGCCCGCCGGCCGCGGGCGACCTGCGCCGCATCAAGCAACAACCAGGAGAGACCCTCCAGAAGTACATCCAACGCTTCAACAACACCCGCCTCAAGATCCCCAAGGTCACGGATGAGGCCATCATCTCCGACGGCGTCTGTGACGTCAAGATGAAGAAAGAGCTCACTATCCATGAGGAGCTCTGCACATCTCAGGAGCTGTTCAACCTGGCGACCAAGTGTGCAAGAGCTGAGGAGGGGCGCCTCTCCCTCCTCGAGCTGCCAGCTGTGGGCACAGAGGAGAAGAAGGCCAAGGCCAAGGACGTGAAGCGCAAGGAAGCAATAGTGCTAGCAGCGGAGCCTGACACCAAGCGGGGCAGAGATCAGCCCGAGTCATACAAGAACAGCCGACCGTTATGCGCCTTCCACAACCTGAACACCCACAACACCAGCGACTGTCAAGAGCTCAGAGCCATATGAGAAGGACGCTTCGGTTGACGCCCCGAGCGCAGCGACCGGGGCTACGGCCGTGGAGGAGGACGTGGAGGCGGACGCTGGGACGACCACGGCCCGCGCCAGGAATGGCGCGACAGGCCTCGTGAGGACCGCTGGCAGGACCATCCTCGCGAGGGGGCCTGAAGGGACCAGCCTTGTGAGGATCGCCCCCAAAGCAACGCCGGTCTTCCCCCACTAACACCACCAAGAAGGAACGACGACCACCATCAGGACGAGGGGGCTGGGGGCTTCCAGGAGCCGCATGCAATCGCCTGCATCTTGGGCGGCGCCCAGGGCCCAGCCTCTCAGCGCATCTTCAAACAGTTCGCTCGCGAGGTGAACGCGGTGCTCCCCAAGCTCGAGGCCACGCACCCGCTCAAGTGGTCCCAATGCGCCATCACTTTCAACTCGGTAGATCAGCTCAAGTGCGCGGCCACCGCTGGCGCTCTCCCGATGTTGTGCTCTCCAGTCATCAGCAATGTGCAGGTTACCAAGACCCTCATCGATGGCGGTGCAGGGCTCAACGTCCTGTCCGTCGACACGTTCGACAACCTCCAAGTGCCATATGAGAAGCTCCAGCCTGCCAAACCTTTCTCAGGAGTGACCGACGGTTCCACCACACTGATAGGGCAGGTCCGCCTGCCTGTCACCTTCGGAGAGCGCAAGAACTACCGCACCGAGCTCATCGACTTCGACGTCGCGCACATCCGGCTGCCGTACAACGCCATCCTCGGGTATCCGGCCCTGGCCAACTTCATGGTAGTCACCCATCACGGCTACAACGTCCTCAAGATGCCAGGAAGCGGAGGAATCATCACGGTCCCATGTGAAGAAAGAGATGCGGTGTGCTCCCTTGAGCGCGCTTTCCAAGCTACAGCAATCAACGACCCCGATAGTGGAAGCGGGGGCCCTCCGGAGGCCATCCCCAAGAAGAAGAAGTCGCGGTGTGCAGGACCTTAGGAGGATGGCGTCGCGGCAGGAGCCTCATCAGGATCAGCGTCCGTCCTAGGGGCGCCTCCCTCCATCGCATAGGAAGGCGCGCCCGGCGCCCTCCTCGGGCAGGGCTCGGGTGCTCTCTTCTGGAGGGCCTCGGACCTTGCCAACCTCACGAGGGAGGCGCTTGGGCACCACTTGGAGGCGTGTTTCGCGGCACGTTTCCCGCAGGAGAACACAGGGCGAGGAGAGCCCACCACTCAGGAGTTCATCGCCAAGACCACTCAGGAACTGCAAGACACAAGAGCCATGCGCGGCGACAGCCACTCACAAGGCGCAGCTCCCCATCCAGGTCAGGATGTCGGGCTGCGAGTTTGTGTCGAGGTCCCAGGGCTCAATGGGGCCGCATCTCAGGAGCGTTTCTGGCCTTCGCGTGTGGGCCGTTGCGAGGGCCCGCCACACAGCTACGTTTGCATGCCCTTCGGCTTGCCGAGCGTGGCGTCAGCCTATCAGCGCAACATGCGGTGTATCCTGGCGGCTCGCGAGGCCAGGTACCACGCCGTCCTGGAAGAAATGGAGACGGTCTTCAGGGAACCTCCCGAGCCCCCAAAGCCTCCCCAGGCTCTGGTGGTTCATGAGGAGCCACTCCCTCGACGCACGCCTTCAGCTGCACCAACTCTACTTCGTCTATAGAACCAGGTGACATCTTCCAAGCTCGTTTAGCTGGGAGCGCCCCACGGGCTGCATTATTCCCAGGCCGCATGGGTCCGTCCCTGTGGCATGTATCCCTATTACTTTTGTCTTTAGCTTACCCTGCTGGGGGCGCCCCTCGGGCTGCATTATCCCCAAGCCGCTCGGGCCAGACCCAGTGGCATGTATCTTCCTACATTTACCCAAGTTGATCTGCTTTCCATGCTTAACCTGCCTACGGCTATCGCCTGCTCGATCATCGCCTCCCACGGGGCCTCCTCACAGGCACGGCGCCGGTGCATCGGTCCGTCCCTGTCACATCGACAAATGTGAGTGGTCGAGCGCTGGCTCGCGGCACGCCCCGCGCACGTCACCTCACCAGGCCCTTAGTGCCTTCACTCCATCCAGAGCAACCAGCGGCGGGCTGGCAGCTATAACGGCAAACCATGTTCTTCTTGTGCTTGTTCATAGGGATCCCGTGGGGAGGATAGCAGGCGGCACTGCGAGTCTCCTTTTCTCTCGTGCAATTCACTTGCGCGTTAAAGGGGGGGTCCTGAGCATTGTGACTCAGGAGCTCTTACTGGCTCTCCAGCCCTCACCCCCTGGCCTTGACCACGGCATCACGACCTGGAATACCAGCGGCGGCTGAGCTCGCTCGAGGACCGGGACCTGAGGACGTAGAGCACTAAGGAGAGCACGAGAGAAGGGAAACTCGTATGGGCCGGCCTAGCTATACCGCACGAGTTGGTGCGCAGGCCTAGCGCACCATCAGGAATCGCCGCAAAGTCAACGAGATAAGTCCCGCTCTCGGATCGGCTGAATATTGGGGCCTAATGGTCACCCTCGCCTTGCCGCAACCCCGTTGTGGCCACGTCAACTCCCTTTCTCACCTTACCATGGCTGCTTGAGCGCTAAGGGGGACCTCCTCAGCATCGCGCCTCAGGGGCTCTTACTGGACCTCGGGCCGCGCACCTCCTGGCCTTGACCACGCCACGCGACCTGGCATACCAGCGACGGCTGTAGCCTGCCTGGGGACCGGGACCTGTCAGCATAGAGCAACAAGCTACCACGAGGAAAGAAAGGGGGGACCGAGCCCTAACGGGACATGCGTTCACCAAATTCTCATAACAGGGAAGATAAGCACAAAAGACATTACATACCCTTACATGCCCCCATGGGGCACTTCATAACTCTTCGCAGGGAACAAAAGCTAAAACTAAGGGGAATCCTATCTACACCCTCCCACGGTGGGCGCCTCAAGGGCCGGCTCATAGCAAGCCGGTGCTGAGGAAGTCTTGACCTTGTGCGACGCCATGGATCACGGATGCAGGATGAGATTGGAACGGATCTGGAGGTAGCGGTGGCGAGGAGCAAGAAAGGGGATCTGGAGCGAGGTGAGGAAGAAGCAATGAAGGCAAGTACTGTCTGCGCCAGCCATTTGTCAGGTCAAGCAGTTGCCGAGGCAGCGTGGAGAAGCGGAGACGCCCACGTTCAATCAACCGCCATGCGTCAACCGAGGCCGCGGGCTTTTGGGGCCCGCGGTGCTCCGTACTTGACCCTTGGCTTCGCCGCGAAGCCAAGCCCGAGCGCACCTTGGGCCCGGGGGCTACTGTCGGCGTTCTGGGAACGGGGGTCCCCAGACTTGCCTGCCTGCGGCCCACGGCGTAGCTAAGCCAGCAGGCCGTACAACCCATCTTCATCAACAAGGCATCCAAGACCCTCTCGAGGGGCCAAGCCTCGCGATGCGGATGACGCAAGACCTCCTCAGGAGTGGCCTAGTCAGGCAGGCTCACGAGGAGCAAAGATATCAAGGCGGGGCAAACCTCACGAGGCTCTCGTGATGTGAGCCATGACGATCGACACCAGGCAGGCGCCAATGCGCGCAGCGTCCTCGTTTCCTCTTTGGTGCAAAGGAAGGAGGCGCAGGCGAGGAGTACCGAGGGATCAGGCAAAGGTTGCTATATCGGTGCAACGAGACCAAGACCAGGAGGACGGCAAGAAGGAGGTCATCGTGGAGCCCAATACTGCGTCAGCACCAGAGCCTTTTGCAGGCGAAGACCACTTTTGTCAGGATAGCTTGTACTAGCTGTCCCCCTTCAAATTTGCCCGCCGTTGTTGGCTCCCTTCCCGCTCAATATTTGGGGAGAGGACCAGGGCCTATATAAGTAGAGCTAGCCACCACAGTAGGGGGCATCGAGCAATTCATCCAGCTCTCACCCGCTAAGTCACAAGCACAAGAACACCTCAACCTTAGGAGGTTGTTCTTCCCTCTGTATTGGTTATCATCAGGTCAAGAGGCAATCCACACCACCACACTGGAGTAGGGTATTACACCACAATGGTGGCCCGAACCAGTATAAATCTCGCGCCTTTCTGTGTTGTGAGTTCGTCGAGTTCGTCCGCGAGATCTTAGCGAGCTAGGGCATAGATCGGTAGGAGGGAAAGACTTCGCACGCACCCCAGTGTTCGAACCTTGAGGGTTTGCCGGAACCCCACATTCGACACGAGCCGTGGAGGAGGGTGAGACACGAACGCGACAGACGTGATTTAAACATTGGTTTTGCTCGATGGCGCGATCCAACGAAATGAAACATTGGTTTCTCTCTGTTTCCATTTTTCTCTGGAAATACGGAAACTTTCCACTATATTTTCATTCCTACTCCAAGGTTGCCCGTTACAACATTCCATCAAATACAAAGGAAAACTAACACGCATGCTGATGCATCTCAATGATTCGTAGATCATAGCCAATATTTACTTCACAACTAAAGATAAAAGTTGTGAGAGCGTGTACGAAAGAAAAACTACTGATGGGGTCACTACAACTTAAACCCTAAACCCTAAACAGGATTTAATTTCCTGGCCATGTAGAACCTATCGAAGGAAAGATGGCTGGCACCCTCGGATCATACGATGCTTTTGTGCAGTTCCACTAAAATCGAGCTGAGCATCCCTGATGGCAAAGATATTGAAGAAGTGTGATTAGAATAATAGTACTGGCACTAGTTCATGAGACATAAACTCATCACAAGTAGAAGCCGGTAGAAGTAGAGAAAGATCGACATGGAGATGGAGCTACGTGGGGAGCTGTGGGGCAAGCCGGCTCCAAAAGGAAGATGGACTACCTGGGACGTCGGGCTATAGCTAGAAGGGCGTTTGGGACGCGGCATCGGCCCATACCGTGGTGACCCCCGATTGGGACGCACCGACTGTGGAGTTTCTCCCTCGCCGATGTCGACCGCGTCTATGTAGAACATTGTTCCCTTCCCCTAGCTGCGGGATCAGGCTGGATATGTGACCAGCAGCGTGGCCACCGTCGTTCTATGCTTGTGAAGAGAGCAACCCAAGCAAGCATGCTTGTAGCTTAGGCTCCTGCTAGTGTATATATAGTGGTTTTCTTTTTCTCTCCATATCAACCATTTTATATTGCGTATGTGTCATTGAAGAGTGAAATGATGGTTGCTTCTTCCGACTAACTTACTGTGTGATTTGACTGCTCCTTTAGTGGCCCCTACACGTACTCCCCCTACGTGTATGCAACAGTCACATGTACACATGGACGCAAAAACGCGCGCGACGCCCTAATGCATGCATGTCCGAGCACACGACGGAACACACACGGTCACGCTCAAGTGCTCAACCTACACGTGCATGCACACACATACTCAGCCAGGGTGAGATAGTGACCGTATAAACACCGAAAAATGTATATATTGAGCGCAATGAGCGTATTATGAAGTCCACTGACCGTATTTTTACAAATATACACTGACAGAGAGTGTATTTATCTTGTTTGAAATTAAGCCATATTAACCGGAGAGGAGGCAGTATGGACTAGCATTACTTTGATGTGTCCCGTCAACTTGCCGAACGAGGAGAAGCTTGCAGGACGGGAGAAGCTTGTGCGTGGTGTCTCGCAGGACAAGGAGAAACTTTTGACTAATGCAGGCTGTCCTTCGCTCAGGCGGTGGACGTGCAACGGTTAATTCGGTGTCAGATTGCCAGAAGCATACACTATACTAGTACTATTATTGTTGCACTTCATGAAGAGGCGAATAGCCAAGCGCAAAGTTTACTAGTACTAGTACTACTACTGTAGTCTATAGAGGTACTATACTAGTACTAGGAACTGGATGGAGGAGCGTCTGCACTCTTATTATATTTTTAAAATGTGATAAAGCAATCTTCAACACATTTGTTTCTCTTCGAGGGTTCTCGCATGTGATAATGGAAGTTGATTGCATGGAACACTCGCCACAATTCTCGCTTAATTCTGGCTCATATCCTGTTACAAATAGGAGCGCTCGGTAATATTTCCTCTTTTTTTTGTTATTCAGCATGTAAACAGGTCAGCAAACCTTGTGGCGCATCTTTGTGCGAACCGTCCTTGCTGCACTTTGAATGTGGCCGAGAGCTGGCTTGATGAAACACCTCGCTTCCTACTTCTTTTTTTGCGGGGTACCTCGCTTCCTAGTGACCAGTGTCTTGGTTGATCATCCTAAGAATGCTTATATATGAATAAAGCTCTCTCATTTACCCGCAAAAAAGATTGAGCCATATTAACCGGAAAGGAGGGAGTATGGACTAGCACTACTTGTTGCTATGTCCCGTCAACTCGCAGAATCAGGAGAAGCTTGCAGGACAAGGTGAAGCTCGCTTATGCCTTTTGACTAATGTAACGTACCCACATGCATCAGTTCATTCGGTGTCAGATTGCCAGAAGCATACACTGTAGTACCGAACATGCGGAGTACCATCATTGTTCGACTTCACGAAGAGGCGAAGAGCCAAGCGCAAGGTTTAGTAGTACGAGTAGTACTACTACTAGAACC
>NW_025232616.1:8279-9403 GCF_018294505.1 Triticum aestivum | reverse complement strand
TCCAGCCTATTTTTGCGTTCAATATGCATCTTTGAAAGTGACGTCATCAATTTCCAACACGTTCTCACATCATCTGCTGTTTTTCAGTCATTTACCGATTTGTTTAGAGAGCTAAATGACGGTGAAATTGAAAATCACTACAAAATGAACTCTGAAAATGTTGGAACTTGGCATGGTATCATCATTTCGCCCAAATAGCATGTGCAAAAGAGTAGAGAGGGTCATGGCGAAAACTGGACGCACCTCGTGTACAAACTGGACAATCTCTTTCGGAGTATCAGGGTTTCGGACGAGAACTCATCTGTTACACGGGCACTTCAATGTTTTTTAAACTTATTTGAACTCCAGCCTATTTTTGCATTCAGTATGCATATTTCAAAGCGACGTCATCAATTTCCAACACGTTCTGACATCAATTGCTGTTTTTCAGTCATCTACCGATTTGGTTAGAGAGCTAAATGACGGTGAAATTGAAAATCACTACAAAATGAACTCTAAAAATGTTGGAACTTGGCATGGTATCATCATTTCGCCCGCATAGCATGTGCAAAAGAGTAGAGAGGGTCACGGCGAAAACTGGACGCACCTCGTGTACAAACTGGACAATCTCTTTCGGAGTATCAGGGTTTCGGACGAGAACTCATCTGTTACACGGGCACTTCAATGTTTTTTAAACTTATTTGAACTCCAGCCTATTTTTGCGTTCAATATGCATCTTTCAAAGCAACGTCATCAATTTCCAACACGTTCTGACATCATTTGCTGTTTTTCAGTCATTTACCGATTTGTTTAGAGAGCTAAATGACGGTGAAATTGAAAATCACTACAAAATGAACTCTAAAAATGTTGGAACTTGGCATGATATCATCTTTCGCCCGCATAGCATGTGCAAAAGAGTAGAGAGGGTCACGGCGAAAACTGGACGCACCTCGTGTACAAACTGGACAATCTCTTTCGGAGTATCTGGGTTTCGGACAAGAACTCATCTGTTACACGGGCACTTCAATGTTTTTTAAACTTATTTGAACTCCAGCCTATTTTTGTGTTTAGTATGCATCATTCAAAGCGACGTCATCAATTTCCAATACGTTCTGACATCAATTGCTGTTTTTCAGTCATTTACC
>NW_025232616.1:5771-6078 GCF_018294505.1 Triticum aestivum | reverse complement strand
AATCTCTTTCAGAGTATTAGGGATTCGGACGAGAACTCATCTGTTAGACGGGTACTTCAATGTTTCTTAAACTTATTTGAACTCCAGCCTATTTTTGCATTCAGTATGCATCTTTGAAAGCGACGTCATCAATTTCCAACACGTTCTGACATCATTTGCTGTTTTTTAGTCATTTACCGATTTGTTTAGAGAGCTAAATGACGGTGAAATTGAAAATCACTACAAAATGAACTCTGAAAATGTTGGAACTTGGCATGGTATCATCATTTCGCCCGCATAGCATGTGCAAAAGAGTAGAGAGGGTCAC
>NW_025232616.1:1395-2236 GCF_018294505.1 Triticum aestivum | reverse complement strand
GGCGAAAACTGGACGCACCTCGTGTACGAACTGGACAATCTCTTTCGGAGTTTCAGGGTTTCGGACGAGAATTCATCTGTTACACGGGCACTTCAATGTTTTTTAAACTTATTTGAACTTCAGCCTATTTTTGCGTTCAGTATGCATCTTTCAAAGCGACGTCATCAATTTCCAACACGTTCTGACATCATCTGCTGTTTTTCAGTCATTTACCGATTTGTTTAGAGAGCTAAATGACGGTGAAATTGAAAATCACTATAAAAGGAACTCTGAAAATGTTGGAACTTGGCATGGTATCATCATTTCGCCCGCATAGCATGTGCAAAAGAATAGAGAGGGTCACGGCGAAAACTGGACGCACCTCGTGTACGAACTGGACAATCTCTTTCGGAGTTTCAGGGTTTCGGACGAGAACTCATCTGTTACACGGGCACCTCAATGTTTTTTAAACTTATTTGAACTTCAGCCTATTTTTGCGTTCAGTATGCATCTTTCAAAGCGACGTCATCAATTTCCAACACGTTCTGACATCATCTGCTGTTTTTCAGTCATTTACCGATTTGTTTAGAGAGCTAAATGACGGTGAAATTGAAAATCACTACAAAATGAACTCTGAAAATGTTGGAACTTGGCATGGTATCATCATTTCGCCCGCATAGCATGTGCAAAAGAGTAGAGAGGGTCACGGCGAAAACTGGACGCACCTCGTGTACAAACTGGACAATCTCTTTCGGAGTATCAGGGTTTCGGACGAGAACTCATCTGTTACACTGGCACTTCAATGTTTTTTAAACTTATTTGAACTCCAGCCTATTTTTGTGTTCAGTATGCATCATTCAAA
>NW_025232616.1:758-1385 GCF_018294505.1 Triticum aestivum | reverse complement strand
TAGAGAGGGTCACGGCGAAAACTGGACGCACCTCGTGTACGAACTGGACAATCTCTTTCGGAGTTTCAGGGTTTCGGACGAGAACTCATCTGTTACACGGGCACTTCAATGTTTTTTAAACTTATTTGAACTTCAGCCTATTTTTGCGTTCAGTATGCATCTTTCAAAGCGACGTCATCAATTTCCAACACGTTCTGACATCATCTGCTGTTTTTCAGTCATTTACCGATTTGTTTAGAGAGCTAAATTACGGTGAAATTGAAAATCACTACAAAATGAACTCTGAAAATGTTGGAACTTGGCATGGTATCATCATTTCGCCCGCATAGCATGTGCAAAAGAGTAGAGAGGGTCACGGCGAAAACTGGACGCACCTCGTGTACAAACTAGACAATCTCTTTCGGAGTATCAGGGTTTCGGACGAGAACTCATCTGTTACACTGGCACTTCAATGTTTTTTAAACTTATTTGAACTCCAGCCTATTTTTGTGTTCAGTATGCATCATTCAAAGCGACGTCATCAATTTCCAATACGTTCTGACATCAATTGCTGTTTTTCAGTCATTTACCGATTTGTTTAGAGAGCTAAATGACGGTGAAATTGAAAATCACTACAAAATGAACTCT
>NW_025232616.1:0-733 GCF_018294505.1 Triticum aestivum | reverse complement strand
TCATCTGTTACACTGGCACTTCAATGTTTTTTAAACTTATTTGAACTCCAGCCTATTTTTGTGTTCAGTATGCATCATTCAAAGCGACGTCATCAATTTCCAATACGTTCTGACATCAATTGCTGTTTTTCAGTCATTTACCGATTTGTTTAGAGAGCTAAATGACAGTGAAATTGAAAATCACTACAAAATGAACTCTGAAAATGTTGGAACTTGGCATGGTATCATCATTTCGCCCGCATAGCATGTGCAAAAGACTAGAGAGGGTCACGGCGAAAACTGGACGCACCTCGTGTACAAACTGGACAATCTCTTTCGGAGTATCAGGGTTTTGGACGAGAACTCATCTGTTACACGGGCAGTTCAATGTTTTTTAAACTTATTTGAACTGCAGCCTATTTTTGCATTCAGTATGCATCTTTGAAAGCGATGTCATCAATTTCCAACACGCTCTGACATCATATGCTACTTTTCAGTCATTTACCGATTTGTTTAGAGAGCTAAATGACGGTGAAATTGAAAATCACTACAAAATGAACTCTGAAAATGTTGGAACTTGGCATGGTATCATCATTTCGCCCGCATAGCATGTGCAAAAGAATAGAGAGGGTCATGGCGAAAACTGGACGCACCTCGTGTACGAACAGGACAATCTCTTTCGGAGTTTCAGGGTTTCGGACGAGACACATCTGTTACACGGGCACCTCAATGTTTTTTAAACTTATTTGAACTT
>NW_025232615.1:7292-9406 GCF_018294505.1 Triticum aestivum | reverse complement strand
TTAAGAAAGTTTCTATACAAGTTTCTGAACGAACTCCTTAAGAAAACTTCTCCAAAATTTCCCTATGAAAGAATCCTTTGAAGCATCTAGTCGTCAAAAACGTTTTGACTGCTTGTGGAGCCAAAACGGACTCCGTATGAGTCAGATATCCATGTTTCAGTTAACACTTCGCAAAACTAATTCCGAACGTCAGTTACAGACTAGTTCTTGTGTAGTTGCACTCGATTTTTTCCATTCTACTTCACTAAACATCTCCATATGAGATCCAATTACTTGTATGGAAATGCAAGAGACCTCGGTTATGAGGATGCACTAGGTCCATAGCTGGGACTTTGTGTATGTTCTCGAAATGCGTTTGTCGAGTGCTCATTAAGAAAGTTTGTATACAAGTTTCTGAACGAACTCCTTAAGAAAAGTTCTCCAAAGGTCCCTATGAAAGAATCCTTGGAAGCACCTGGTCGTCACAGACGTTTTGATAACTTATGGAGCCAAAACTGACTCCGTATAAGTTAGATATCCATGTTTCAGTTAACACTGCGCAAAACTGATTCCGAACGACAGTTACAGACTACTTCTTGTGTAGTTGCACGTGATTTTTTCCATTCTACTTCACTAAACATCTCCATATGAGATCCAAATAGTTGTAGTGAAATGCAAGAGACCTCGGTTATGAGGATGCACTAGGTCCATAGCTGGGACTTTGTGTATGTTCTCGAAATGCGTTTGTCGAGTGCTCATTAAGAAAGTTTCTACACAAATTTCTGAACGAACTCCATAAGAAAAGTTCTCCAAATGTTCCCTATGAAAGAATAGTTTGAAGCATCTGGTCGTCACAAACGTTTTGACAACTTGTGAAGCCAAAACGGACTCCCTATGAATCAGATATCCATGTTTCAGTTAACACTGCGCAAAACTGATTCCGAACGACAGTTACAGACTAGTTCTTGTGTAGTTGCACTCCATTTTTTCCATTCTACTTCACTAAACATCACCATATAAGATCCAATTAATTGTAGGTAAATGCAAGAGACCTCGGTTATGAGGATGCACTAGGTCCATAGCTGGGACTTTGTGTATGTTCTCGAAATGCGTTTGTCGAGTGCTCACTAAGAAAGTTTCTATACAAGTTTCTGAACGAACTCCTGAAAAAACTTCTTCAAAGGTTGCCTATGAAACAATCCTTTGAAGCACCTGGTCGTCACAAACGTTTTAACTACCTGTGGAGCCAAAACGGACTCCGTATGAGTCAGATATCCATGTTTCAGTCAACACTGCGCAAAACTGATTCCGAACGACAGTTACAGACTAGTTCTTGTGTAGTTGCACTCGATTTTTTCCATTCTACTTCACTAAACATCTCCATATGAGGTCCAATTACTTGTAGGGAAATGCAAGAGACCTCGGTTATGAGCATGCACTAGGTCCATAGCTGGGACTTTGTGTATGTTCTGGAAATGCGTTTGTCGAGTGCTCATTAAGGAAGTTTCTATACAAGTTTCTGAACGAACTCCTTAAGAAAAGTTCTGCAAAAGTTCCCTATGAAAGAATCCTTTGAAGCATCTGGTCTGCACAAGCAATTCAACTACTTGTGGAGCCTAAACGGACTCCGTATGAGGCAGATATCCATGTTTCAGTTAACACTGCGCAAAAGTGATTCCGAACGACAGTTACAGACTAGTTCTTGTGTAGTTGCACTCGATTGTTTCCATTCCACTTCAATAACCATCTCCATATGAGATCCAATTACTTGTAGGGAAATGAAAGAGACCTCGGTTATGAGGATGCACTAGGTCCATAGCTGGGAATTCGTGTATGTTCTCGAAATGCGTTTGTCGAGTGCTCATTAAAAAAGTTCCTATACAAGTTTCTGAACGAACTCCTTAAGAAAAGTTCTCCAAAAGTTCCCTATGAAAGAATCCCTTGAAGCATCTGGTCGTCATAAACGTTTTGACTACTTGTGGAGCCAAAACGGACTCTGTATGAGTCAGATATCCATGTTTCCGTTAACACTGCGCAAAACTGATTCCGAACGACAGTTACAGACTAGTTCTTGTGTAGTTGCACTCGATTTTTTCCACTCTACTTCACTAAACATCTCCATATGAGATCCAACT
>NW_025232615.1:0-4088 GCF_018294505.1 Triticum aestivum | reverse complement strand
TAGTTGCAGTCGATTTGTTCCATTCTTTAAGAAAAGTTCTCCAAAAGTTCCTTATGAAAGAATCGTTTGAAGCACCTGGTTGTCACAAATGTTTTGACTACTTGTGGAGCCAAAACGGATTTCGTATGAGTCAGATATCCATGTTTCAGTTAACACTGCGCAAAACTGATTACGAACGACAGTTACAGACTAGTTCTTGTGTAGTTGCACTCGATTTTTTCCATTCTACTTCACTAAACATCTCCATATGAGATCCAATTACTTGTAGGGAAATGCCAGAGACCTCAGTTATGAGGATGCACTAGGTCCATAACTGCGACTTTGTGTACGTTCTCGAAATGCGTTTGTCGAATGCTCATTAAGAAAGTTTCTATAAAAGTTTCTGAACGAACTCCTTAAGAAAAGTTCTCCAAAAGTTCCCTATGAAATAATCCTTTCAAGCATCTAGTCGTCACAAACGTTTTGACTACTTGTGCAGCCAAAACGGACTCCCTATGAGTCAGATATCCATGTTTCAATTAACACCGCGCAAAACTGATCCCGAACGGCAGTTACAGAATAGTTCTTGTGTAGTTGCGCTCGATTTTTTCCATTCGACTTCACTAAACATCTCCATATGACATCCAATTACTTGTAGGGAAAAGCAAGAGACCTCGGTTATGAGGATGCACTAGGTCCATAGCTGTGACTTTGTGTATGTTCTCGAAATGCGTTTGTCGAGTGCTCACTAAGAAAGTTTCTATACAACTTTCTGAACGAACTCCTTAAGAAAAGTTCTACAAAGGTTCCCTATGAAAGAATCCTTTGAAGCACCTGGTCGTCACAAATGTTTTCACTACTATTGGAGCCAAAACGGACTCCATATCAGTCAGATATCCATGTTTCAGTTAACACTGCGCAAAACTGATTCCGAACGACAGTTACAGACTAGTTCTTGTGTAGTTGCACTCGATTTTTTCCATTCTACTTCACTAAACATCTCCATATGAGATCCAATTAGTTGTAGGGAAATGCAAGAGACCTCGTTTATGAGGATGCACTAGGTCCATAGCTGGGACTTTGTGTATGTTCTCGAAACACGTTTGTCGAGTGCTCATTAAGAAAGTTTCTAGACAAGTTTCTGAACGAACTCCTTAAGAAAAGTTCTCCAAAAGTTCCCTATGAAAGAATTCTTTGAAGCATCTGGTCATCACAAACGTTTTGACTACTTGTGGAGCCAAAACGGACTCTGTATGAGTCAGATATCCATGTTTTAGTTAACACTTCGCAAAACTGATTCCGAACGACAGTTACAGACTAGTTGTTGTGTAGTTGCACTCGATTTTTTCCATTCTACTTCACTAAACATCTCCATATGAGATCCAATTACTTGTAGGGAAATGGCAGAGACCTCAGTTATGACGATGCACTAGGTCCATAACTGCGACTTTGTGTACGTTCTCGAAATGCGTTTGTCGAATGCTCATTAAGAAAGTTTCTATACCAGTTTCTGAACGAACTCCTTAAGAAAAGTTCTCCAAAAGTTCCCTATGAAAGAATCCTTTGAAGCACCTGGTCGTCACAAACGTTTTGACTACTTGTGGAGCCAAAACGGACTCCGTATGAGTCAGATATCCATGTTTCAGTTAACACTGTGCAAAACTGATTCCGAACGACAGTTACAGACTAGTTCTTGTGTAGTTGCACTCGATTTTTTCCATTCTACTTCACTAAACATATCCATATGAGATCCAATTACTTGTAGGGAAATGCAAGAGACCTCGATTATGAGGATGCGCTAGGTCCATAGCTGGGACTTTGTGTATGTTCTCGGAATGCGTTTGTCGAGTGCTCATTAAGAAAGTTTCTATACAAGTTTCTGAACGAACTCCTTAAGAAAAGTTCTCCAAAAGTTCCCTATGAAAGAATCCTTCGAAGCATCTGGTCGTCACAAACGTTTTGACTACTTATGGAGCCAAAACGGACTCCGTATGAGTCAGATATCCATGTTTAATTAACAATGTGCAAAACTGATTCCGAACGACAGTTACAGACTAGTTCTTGTGTAGTTGCACTCGTTTTTTCCATTCTACTTCACTAAACATCTCCATATGAGATCCAATTACTTGTAGGAAAATGCAAGAGACCTCGGTTATGATGATGCACTAGGTCCATAGCTGGGACTTTGTGTATGTTCTCGAAATTCGTTTGTCGAGTGCTCATTAAGAAAGTTTCTATACAAGTTTCTGAACGAACTCTTTAAGAAAAGTTCTCCAAATGATCCCTATGAAAGAATCCTTTGAAGCATCTGGTCGTCTAATACGTTTTGGCTACTTGTGGAGCCAAAACGGACTCCATATGAATCAAATATCCATGTTTCAGTTAACACTTCGCAAAACTGATTCCGAACGACAGTTACAGACTAGTTCTTGTGTAGTTGCACTCGATTTTTTCCATTCTACTTCACTAAACATCTCCATATGAGATCCAATTACTTGTAGGGAAATGCCAGAGACCTCAGTTATGACGATGCACTAGGTCCATAACTGCGACTTTGTGTACGTTCTCGAAATGCGTTTGTCGAATGCTCATTAAGAAAGTTTCTATACAACTTTCTGAACGAACTACATAAGATAAGTTCTCCAAAAGTTCCCTATGAAAGAATCCTTTGAAGCACCTGGTCGTCCCAAACGTTTTGACTACTTGTGGAGCCTAAACGGACTCCGTATAAGTCAGATATCCATGTTTCAGTTAAAACTGTGCAAAACTGATTCCGAACGACAGTTACAGACTAGTTCTTGTGTAGTTGCAGTCGATTTGTTCCATTCTTTAAGAAAAGTTCTCCAAAAGTTCCTTATGAAAGAATCCTTTGAAGCACCTGGTCGTCACAAATGTTTTGACTACTTGTGGAGCCAAAACAGATTCCGTATGAGTCAGATATCCATGTTTCAGTTAACACTGCGCAAAACTGATTACAAACGACAGTTACAGACTAGTTCTTGTGTAGTTGCACTCGATTTTTTCCATTCTACTTCACTAAACATCTCCATATGAGATCCAATTACTTGTAGGGAAATGCCAGAGACCTCAGTTATGAGGATGCACTAGGTCCATAACTACGACTTTGTGTACGTTCTCGAAATGCGTTTGTCGAATGCTCATTAAGAAAGTTTCTATAAAAGTTTCTGAACGAAGTCCTTAAGAAAAGTTATCCAAAAGTTCCCTATGAAAGAATCCTTTGAAGCATCTGGTCGTCACAAACGTTTTGACTACTTGTGGAGCCTAAACGAACTCCGTATGAGTCAGATATCCATGTTTCAGTTAACACTGCGCAAAAGTGATTCCGAACGACAGTTACAGACTAGTTCTTGTGTAGTTGCACTCGATTGTTTCCATTCCACTTCACTAACCATCTCCATATGAGATCCAATTACTTGTAGGGAAATGCAAGAGACCTCGGTTATGAGGATGCACTAGGTCCATAGCTGGGACTTCGTGTATGTTCTCGAAATGCGTTTGTCGAGTGCTCATTAAGAAAGTTTCTAGACAAGTTTCTGAACGAACTCCTTAAGAAAAGTTCTCCAAAAGTTCCCTATGAAAGAATCCTTTCAAGCATCTGGTCGTCACAAACGTTTTGAATACTTGTGGAGCCAAAACGGACTCCATATCAGTCAGATATCCATGTTTCAGTTAACACTGCGCAAAACTGATTCCGAACGACAGTTACAGACGAGTTCTTGTGTAGCTGCACTCGATTTTTTCCATTCTACTTCACTAAACATCTCCATATGAGATCCAATTGCTTGTATGGAAATGCAAGAGACCTCGATTATGAGGATGCGCTAGGTCCATAGCCGGGACTTTGTGTATGTTATCGAAATGCGTTTGTCGAGTGCTCACTAAGAAAGTACTATACAATTTTCTGAATGAACTCCTTAAGAAAAGTTCTCCAAAGGTGCCCTTCGAAAGAATTCTTTGAAGTATCTGTTCGTCACAAACGTTTTGACTACTTGTGGAGCCAAAACGGACTCCGTATGAGTCAGATATCCATGTTTCAGTTAACACTTCGCAAAACTGATTCCGAACGACAGTTACAGACTAGTTCTTGT
>NW_025232614.1:0-9407 GCF_018294505.1 Triticum aestivum | reverse complement strand
TCACAAAAATTCACACAACACTCCTGTTGTTCCATGTTGACACGAGAAAAAAACTTGAAAGCAATAAGAGGCAATGGATATCGTTTCATCCCCAAAGGTGGGACGTTCCCTACCGAAAACCATCATGCTTGCTGTGAGAAGCTCCGGTTTGTCAGAAGCATATACCCAAACCTGCCCCAAATGGGACAAAATTTGTACCACGACATGTTTATGGCGCTCCATGATAGCATGCCAAGTTTCATGAATTTCATACGAGTTTTCAATTTACTAGAATTTAAAAAGCAGGCATCTCAATGTTATGCCGGCAATCAACGGTGTCATGGTGTTTGAAATTCATTCCCATTTCTTGCATGGGACCTAGGCATGCACCCAAGGAAACAGATTTGATTTTTCAACCAATTTATATGCACTGGAGCATGCGCATGTAGTTCAAATTTGAATGATGCACATAAAATCATAAATGCATTGAAAACTCAGTTAATGCATAAAAATGTCCAAACAAACCACGAAAAATCACAAAAATTCACACAACACTCTAGTTGTTCTATGTTGACGCGAGAAAAAAACTTCAAAGCAATAAGAGGTAATGGATATCGTTTTGTCCCCAAAGGTGGGACGTTCCCTACCGAAAACCATCGTGCTTGTTGTGAGAAGCTCCGGTTTGTGAAAAGCATATACCCAAACCTGTCCCGAATGCGACAAAATTTGTACCACGGCATGTTGATGCCGCTCCATGATAGCATGCCAAGTTTCATGAATTTTAGACGAGTTTTGGATTTACTAGAATTTAAAAACCAGGCATCACAATGTTTTGCCGGCAATCAACGGTGCCATGGTGTTTGAGATTCATTCCTATTTCTTGCATGGGACCTAAGAATGCACCCAAGGACACAGATTTGATTTGTCAACCAATTTATATGCACTGGAGCATGTGCATGGAGTTCAAATTTGAATTATACACATAAAATCATAAATGCGTTGAAAACTCAGTTAATGCATAAAAATGTCCAAACGAACCCTGGAAAATCACAAAAATTCACACAACACTCCTGTTGTTCTATGTTGACACGAGAAAAAACTTCAAAGCAATAAGAGGCAATGGATATCGTTTCGTCCCCGAAGGTGGGACTTTCCCTACCGAAAACCATCATGCTTGTTGCGAGAAGCTCCGGTTTGTGAGAAGCATATACCCAAACCTGCCCCAAATGGGAAAAAATTTGTACCACGGCATGTTGATGCCACTCCATGATAGCATGCCAAGTTTCATGAATTTCATACGAGTTTTGGATTTACTAGAATTTAAAAACCAGGCATCTCAATGTTATGCCGGCAATCAACGGTGCCATGGTGTTTGAAATTCATTCTCATTTCTTGCATGGGACATAAGCATGCACCCAAGGACACATATTTTATTTTTCAACCAATGTATATGCACTGGAGCATGCGCATGTAGTTCACATTTGAATGATGCACATAAATGCATTGAAAACTCACCTAATGCATAAAAATGTCCAAACGAACCCCGAAAAATCACAAAAGTTCACACAACACTCCTGTCGTTCTATGTTGACACGAGAAAAAAATTGAAAGAAATAAGAGGCAATGGATATCGTTTCGTCCCTGAAGGTGGGACGTTCCATACCGAAAACCATCATGCTTGTTGTGAGAAGCTCCGGTTTGTGAGAAGCATATACCCAAACCTGCCCCAGATGGGACAAAATTTGTGCCATGCATGTTGATGCCGCTCCATGATAGCATGCCAAGTTTCATGAATTTCAGACGAGTTTTGGATTTACTAGAATTTAAAACCAGGCATCTCAATGTTTTGCCGGCAATCATCAGTGCCATGGTGTTTGAAATTCATTCCCATTTCTTCCATGGGCCTAAGCATGCACCCAAGGACACAGATTTGATTTTTCAACCAATTTATATGCACTGGAGCATGCGCATGTAGTTCAAATTTGAATTATGCACATAAATGCATTGAACACTCAGTTAATGCATAAAAATGTCCAAACGAACCCCGAAAAATCACAAAAATTCACACAACACTCCTGTTGTTCCATGTTGACACGAGAAAAAAACTTGAAAGCAATAAGAGGCAATGGAAATCGTTTCATCCCCAAAGGTGGGACGTTCCCTACCGAAAACCATCATGCTTGTTGTGAGAAGCTCCGGTTTGAGAGAAGCATATACCCAAACCAGCCCCAAATGGGACAAAATTTGTACCACGACATGTTTATGCCGCTCCATCATAGCATGCCAAGTTTCATGAATTTCATACGAGTTTTCGATTTACTAGAATTTAAAAACCAGGCATCTCAATGTTATACTGGCAATCAACGGTGCCATGGTGTTTGAAATTCATTCCCATTTCTTGCATGGGACCTAGGCATGCACCCAAGGACACAGATTTGATTTTTCAACCAATTTATATGTACTGGAGCATGCGCATGTAGTTCAAATTTGAATGATGCACATAAAATCATAAATGCATTGAAAACTCAGTTAATGCATAAAAATGTCCAAACGAACCCCGAAAAATCACAAAAATTCACACAACACTCCTGTTGTTCCATGTTGACACGAGAAAAAAACTTGAAAGCAATAAGAGGCAATGGATATCGTTTCATCCCCAAAGGTGGGACGTTCCCTACCGAAAACCATCATGCTTGCTGTGAGAAGCTCCGGTTTGTCAGAAGCATATACCCAAACCTGCCCCAAATGGGACAAAATTTGTACCACGACATGTTTATGCCGCTCCATGATAGCATGCCATGTTTCATGAATTTCATACGAGTTTTCAATTTACTAGAATTTAAAAAGCAGGCATCTCAATGTTATGCCGGCAATCAACGGTGTCATGGTGTTTGAAATTCATTCCCATTTCTTGCATGGGACCTAGGCATGCACCCAAGGAAACAGATTTGATTTTTCAACCAATTTATATGCACTGGAGCATGCGCATGTAGTTCAAATTTGAATGATGCACATAAAATCATAAATGCATTGAAAACTCAGTTAATGCATAAAAATGTCCAAACGAACCCCGAAAAATAACAAAAATTCACACAACACTCCTGTCATTCTATGTTGACACGAGAAAAAAACTTGAAAGCAATAAGAGGCAATGGATATCGTTTCGTCCCTGAAGGTGGGACGTTCCATACCGAAAACCATCATGCTTGTTGTGAGAAGCTCCGGTTTGTGAGAAGCATATACCCAAACCTGCCCCAAATGGGACAAAATTTGTACCAAGGCATGTTAATGCCGCTCCATGATTGAATGCCAAGTTTCATGAATTTCATACGAGTTTTGGATTTACTAGAATTTAAAAACCAGGCATCTCAATGTTATGCCGGCAATCAACGGTGCCATGGTATTTGAAATTCATTCTCATTTCTTGCATGGGACATAAGCATGCACCCAAGGACACATATTTGATTTTGTAACCAATTTATATGCACTGGAGCATGCGCATGTAGTTCACATTTGAATGATGCACATAAATGCATTGAAAACTCAGCTAATGCATAAAAATGTCCAAACGAACGCCGAAAAATCACAAAAATTCACAGAACACTCCTGTCGTTCTATGTTGACACGAGAAAAAAACTTGAAAGCAATAAGAGGCAATGGATATCGTTTCGTCCCTGAAGGTGGGACGTTCCATACCGAAAACCATCATGCTTGTTGTGAGAAGCTCCGGTTTCTGAGAAGCATATACCCAAACCTGCCTCAAATGGGACAAAATTTGTACCCCGCATGTTGATGCCGCTCCATGAAAGAATGCAAAGTTTCATGAATTTCAGACGAGTTTTGGATTTAAAAGAATTTAAAACCAGGCATCTCAATGTTTTGCCGGCAATCATCAGTGCCATGGTGTTTGAAATTCAGTCCCATTTCTTGCATAGGCCTAAGCATGCACCCAAGGACACAGATTTGATTTTTCAACCAATTTATATCCACTGGAGCATGTGCATGTAGTTCAAATTTGAACTATGCACATAAATGCATTGAAAATTCAGTTAATGCATAAAAATGTCCAAACGAACCCTGAAAAATCACAAAAATTCACACAACACTCCTGTTGTTCTATGTTGACACGAGAAAAAACTTCAAAGCAATAAGAGGCAATGGATATCGTTTCGTCCCCGAAGGTGGGACTTTCCCTACCGAAAACCATCATGCTTGTTGTGAGAAGCTCCGGTTTGTGAGAAGCATATACCCAAACCTGCCCCAAATGGGACAAAATTTGTAGCACGGCATGTTGATGCCGCTCCATGATAGCATGCCAAGTTTCATGAATTTCATACGAGTTTTGGATTTACTAGAATTTCAAAACCAGGTATCTCAATGTTATGCCGGCAATCAACGGTGCCATGGTGTTTGAAATTCATTCTCCTTTCTTGCATGGGACATAAGCATGCACCCAAGGACACATATTTGATTTTTCAACCAATTTATATGCACTGGAGGATGCGCATGTAGTTCAAATTTGAATTATGCACATAAATGCACTGAAAACTCAGTTAATGCATAAAAATGTCCAAACGAACCCCGAAAAATTACAAAAATTCACACAACACTCCTGTTGTTCCATGGTGACACGAGAAAAAAAACTTGAAAGCAATAAGAGCCAATGGATATCGTTTCGTCCCCAAAGGTGGGACATTCCCTACCAAAAACCATCATGCTTGTTGTGAGAAGCTCCGGTTTGTGACAAGCATATACCCAAACCTGCCCCAAATGGCACAAAATTTGTACCATGACATGTTTATGCCGCTCCATGATAGCATGCCAAGTTTCATGAATTTCATGCGAGTTTTGGATTTACTAGAATTTAAAAACCAGGCATCTCAATGTTATGCTCGCAATCAACGGTGCCATGGTGTTTGAAATTCATTCCCATTTCTTGCATGGGACCTAGGCATGCACCCAAGGACACAGATTTGATTTTTCAACCAATTTATATGCACTGGAGCATGCGCATGTAGTTCAAATTTGAATGATGCACATAAAATCATAAATGCATTGAAAACTCAGTTAATGCATAAAAATGTCCAAACGAACCCCGAAAATTCACAAAAATTCCCACAACACTCCTGTTGTTCTATGTTGACACGAGAAAAAAACTTCAAAGCAATAAGAGGCAATGGATATCGTTTCGTCCTCAAAGGTGGGACGTTCCCTACCGTAAACCATCGTGCTTGTTGTGAGAAGCTCTGGTTTGTGAGAAGCATATACCCAAATCTGCCCCAAATGGGACAAAATTTGTACCACGGCATGTTGATGCCGCTCCATGATAGCATGCCAAGTTTCATGAATTTTAGAGGAGTTTTGGATTTACTAGAATTTAAAAACCAGGCATCTCAATGTTTTGCCGGCAATCAATGGTGCCATGGTGTTTGAGATTCATTCCTAATTCTCGCATGGGACCTAAGCATGCACCCAAGGACACAGATTTGATTTTTCAACCAATTTATATGCACTGGAGCATGTGCATGGAGTTCAAATTTGAATTATACACATAAAATCATAAATGCGTTGAAAACTCAGTTAATGCATAAAAATGTCCAAACGAACCCCGAAAAATCACAAAAATTCACACAACACTCCTGTTGTTCCATGTTGACACGAGAAAAAAACTTGAAAGCAATAAGAGGCAATGGATATCGTTTCATCCCCAAAGGTGGGACGTTCCCTACCGAAAACCATCATGCTTGCTGTGAGAAGCTCCGGTTTGTCAGAAGCATATACCCAAACCTGCCCCAAATGGGACAAAATTTGTACCACGACATGTTTATGGCGCTCCATGATAGCATGCCAAGTTTCATGAATTTCATACGAGTTTTCAATTTACTAGAATTTAAAAAGCAGGCATCTCAATGTTATGCCGGCAATCAACGGTGTCATGGTGTTTGAAATTCATTCCCATTTCTTGCATGGGACCTAGGCATGCACCCAAGGAAACAGATTTGATTTTTCAACCAATTTATATGCACTGGAGCATGCGCATGTAGTTCAAATTTGAATGATGCACATAAAATCATAAATGCATTGAAAACTCAGTTAATGCATAAAAATGTCCAAACAAACCACGAAAAATCACAAAAATTCACACAACACTCTAGTTGTTCTATGTTGACGCGAGAAAAAAACTTCAAAGCAATAAGAGGTAATGGATATCGTTTTGTCCCCAAAGGTGGGACGTTCCCTACCGAAAACCATCGTGCTTGTTGTGAGAAGCTCCGGTTTGTGAAAAGCATATACCCAAACCTGTCCCAAATGCGACAAAATTTGTACCACGGCATGTTGATGCCGCTCCATGATAGCATGCCAAGTTTCATGAATTTTAGACGAGTTTTGGATTTACTAGAATTTAAAAACCAGGCATCACAATGTTTTGCCGGCAATCAACGGTGCCATGGTGTTTGAGATTCATTCCTATTTCTTGCATGGGACCTAATAATGCACCCAAGGACACAGATTTGATTTGTCAACCAATTTATATGCACTGGAGCATGTGCATGGAGTTCAAATTTGAATTATACACATAAAATCACAAATGCGTTGAAAACTCAGTTAATGCATAAAAATGTCCAAACGAACCCTGGAAAATCACAAAAATTTACACAACACTCCTGTTGTTCTATGTTGACACGAGAAAAAACTTCAAAGCAATAAGAGGCAATGGATATCGTTTCGTCCCCGAAGGTGGGACTTTCCCTACCGAAAACCATCATGCTTGTTGCGAGAAGCTCCGGTTTGTGAGAAGCATATACCCAAACCTGCCCCAAATGGGAAAAAATTTGTACCACGGCATGTTGATGCCGCTCCATGATAGCATGCCAAGTTTCATGAATTTCATACGAGTTTTGGATTTACTAGAATTTAAAAACCAGGCATCTCAATGTTATGCCGGCAATCAACGGTGCCATGGTGTTTGAAATTCATTCTCATTTCTTGCATGGGACATAAGCATGCACCCAAGGACACATATTTTATTTTTCAACCAATGTATATGCACTGGAGCATGCGCATGTAGTTCACATTTGAATGATGCACATAAATGCATTGAAAACTCACCTAATGCATAAAAATGTCCAAACGAACCCCGAAAAATCACAAAAGTTCACACAACACTCCTGTCGTTCTATGTTGACACGAGAAAAAAATTGAAAGAAATAAGAGGCAATGGATATCGTTTCGTCCCTGAAGGTGGGACGTTCCATACCGAAAACCATCATGCTTGTTGTGAGAAGCTCCGGTTTGTGAGAAGCATATACCCAAACCTGCCCCAGATGGGACAAAATTTGTGCCATGCATGTTGATGCCGCTCCATGATAGCATGCCAAGTTTCATGAATTTCAGACGAGTTTTGGATTTACTAGAATTTAAACCCAGGCATCTCAATGTTTTGCCGGCAATCATCAGTGCCATGGTGTTTGAAATTCATTCCCATTTCTTCCATGGGCCTAAGCATGCACCCAAGGACACAGATTTGATTTTTCAACCAATTTATATGCACTGGAGCATGCGCATGTAGTTCAAATTTGAATTATGCACATAAATGCATTGAACACTCAGTTAATGCATAAAAATGTCCAAACGAACCCCGAAAAATCACAAAAATTCACACAACACTCCTGTTGTTCCATGTTGACACGAGAAAAAAACTTGAAAGCAATAAGAGGCAATGGAAATCGTTTCATCCCCAAAGGTGGGACGTTCCCTACCGAAAACCATCATGCTTGTTGTGAGAAGCTCCGGTTTGTGAGAAGCATATACCCACACCAGCCCCAAATGGGACAAAATTTGTACCACGACATGTTTATGCCGCTCCATCATAGCATGCCAAATTTCATGAATTTCATACGATTTTTCGATTTACTAGAATTTAAAAACCAAGCATCTCAATGTTATACTGGCAATCAACGGTGCCATGGTGTTTGAAATTCATTCCCATTTCTTGCATGGGACCTAGGCATGCACCCAAGGACACAGATTTGATTTTTCAACCAATTTATATGTACTGGAGCATGCGCATGTAGTTCAAATTTGAATGATGCACATAAAATCATAAATGCATTGAAAACTCAGTTAATGCATAAAAATGTCCAAACGAACCCCGAAAAATCACAAAAATTCACACAACACTCCTGTTGTTCTATGTTGACACGAGAAAAAAACTTCAAAGCAATAAGAGGCAATGGATATTGTTTCGTCCCCAAAGGTGGGACGTTCCCTACCGAAAACCATCGTGCTTGTTGTGAGAAGCTCCGGTTTGTGAGAAGCATATACCCAAACCTGCCCCAAATGGGACAAAATTTGTACCACGGCATGTTGATGCCGCTCCATGATAGCATGCCAAGTTTCATGAATTTTAGACGAGTTTTGGATTTACTAGAATTTAAAAACCAGGCATCTCAATGTTTTGCCGGCAATCAACGGTGCCATGGTGTTTGAGATTCATTCCTATTTCTTGCATGGAACCTAAGCATGCACCCAAGGACACAGATTTGATTTTTGAACCAATTTATATGCATTGGAGCATGTGCATGGAGTTCAAATTTGAATTATACACATAAAATTATAAATGCGTTGAAAACTCAGTTAATGCATAAAAATGTCCAAACGAACCCCGAAAAATCACAAAAATTCACACAACACTCCTGTCGTTCTATTTGAAAAGAGAAAAAAACTTGACAGCAATAAGCAGCAGTGGATATCGTTTTGTCCCCAAAGGTGGGACGTTCCCTACCGAAATCCGTCATGCTTGTTGTGAGAAGCTCCAGTTTTTGACAAGCATATACCAAAACCTGCCCCAAATAGGACAAAATTTGTACCATGGCATGTTGATGCCGCTCCATGATAGCATGCCAAGTTTCATGAATTTCATACGAGATTTGGATTTACTAGAATTTAAAAACCAGGCATCTCAATGTTTTGCCGGCAATCATCAGTGCCGTGGTGTTTGAAATTCATTCCCATTTCTTGCATGGGACCTAAGCATGCACCCAAGGACACAGATTTGATTTTTCAACCAATTTATATGCACTGGAGCATGCGCATGTAGTTCAAATTTGAATATGCACATAAATGCATTGAAAACTCAGTTAATGCATAAAAATGTCCAAACGAACCCCGAAAAATCACAAAAATTCACACAACACTCCTGTTGTTCCATGTTTACAGGAGAAAAAAATTGAAAGCAATAAGAGGCAATGGATATCGTTTCATCCCCAAAGGTGGGACGTTCCCTACCGAAAACCATCATGCTAGTTGTGAGAAGCTCCGGTTTGTGAGAAGCATACACCCAAACCTGCCCCAAATGGGACAAAATTTGTACCACGACATGTTTATGCTGCTGCATGATAGCATGCCAAGTTTCATGAATTTCATAC
>NW_025232613.1:5634-9408 GCF_018294505.1 Triticum aestivum | reverse complement strand
AATAGTAACTATACAATATAGTAGTATTTTTGAAGAATAACTTTGTAATGTTTATACTTAAACACACTTTTTTAAATAGAAGCTCGCATTATGAAATAAAATTGAGTTTTGTCAACAAAAAAAAGACTCACGCTGGCCGCTGGGATTTTTTAGTACTTCTCGGCGGCGTCGAACGGTGTGCCGTGCAACTCTCGTCTACTGCTTACATGTGCGTCATCATGGATGGTGCCGCAGTTCCTACAGTTGTCTTGCAGCACTGTTTAAGTTCTCGATTCAAAGATTACGAATCAGACCGGAATCCTGTGTAGTCGCTAATCATCTCGGCATGATCAGATCGATCACTGGTTTGGGGGCCTGAGAGTCAGTTGTGTGCGTGCTGCATGCATGTGTAAACCGGATTCCCAAAACGATTGCCGGAGAAAGCCTGCGTGGAAGTGCGCTCATGAATAAATGAATAGTACTTGATGCCCCACACAAAAAAGGAATAGTACTTTCTGGTCTAACCTATTCCAATCCGACCAGTACTATCCTAGTATGTGAGGTTTAATCCAAGTTGACTACCTTTATTACTTGATGATACGTGAGGGATCTGGGAACCTTCTTTTTATTTTCTTTATGCGAACTCATGTGCGCTAAGCCTAATAATATATAAAGTCCTGGTAGATGGAAACTCTTTTGGGCCTACGTGAGACATCGCTGGACTGCAGATTTTATTAAGGCTTTTCACAAATCTCCACCGTTAAAATATTTATGTTTTAGACTGTTAAATCTTCACCGTTCGTTTTCTATCGTTTAAGTATATAATAGATAGATGATGTCATACAAGTCATATATCAATACGGTATGGATTATACAATAAGACTACAATACGAAGTCTAACAGGTCTGTACCCGGATCCGTTTGCAATCTGTGTTGGTCAGTTGAATTACATCGATCTAGAGGCTGTTTTCCTCTCGTACCTGGCGGCTGCAACCCTAGCCGCCGCCAGGGGCCGATCTTCCAACGCCGTCCTCCGGCGGCTCCCCTCCGCAGGCGACTTCGGTCGTCGGTGGTGAGGGGGGTTCGCCGGATCCACGCGTGTGGATCGTTTTTACTCATCCGTAGTCTAGGTTTTTAGGTTGTTCATCGTCTTTGCTTCGGCGGCGACGATGACGACGCTGAATAAATATTCTTCGAATCCTTTCCTGACGAGGCCATCGGTTCTATGGTTGGGGATGGATCTGGAAATCAGTCTGTTCAAGCAAGGATGGCGTGGCGGCGGCGGCATCCTCATGGTGGACCTGTGTCCTCGGGCTTCGTCGTTGCGACGATGTTTGCTCCAGCGTCGGCGTGAAGCTTGCGAGGTAGTCCAGGAACGGATGCAGATTGTGGTCTGCATCGAAGACATATGGAAGACGGAACGTGTGCTGGGTTCGTGGTTCGTGGATGGCAGGTATAGTTTCCTCCTTCGGCGTCTTAGTCGTGGTGGGGTGCCAAATCTGGAGTTCGATGGCGTGTCCGGGGTGTTGCCCCGGTCTGATTCGTTCAACGGCAATGGCTTCACTTTTGATGAGCCACCTTGGAGGTCCGCAAAGTTGCATATCAGCGATGGAGCCGCGTCGAGCTCGGGTGAGGAGGTGATCTGTCATTCTTTTTTTCGGTGGCTGCTATGGTGGTGCCGGAGGCAGGTGACGGGCGTTAGTGTCAAGCTCAGAGATGTTCTGCTATCTTTTCAGTTTTGTCATGTCGGTTCTTACGTGACTTGTACTTTGTTCTTTATGATATGAATGAGACACGTATTACCATGCAAAAAAAAAAGAGAAGGGAGGGGGAGGAGAGGTGGATGCGGTGGAGGGGAGTCACCACAGAGCAGCAGCGAGGAACTTGCGGGAGGTAATGGAGAGCGGTAATCTGCCAGCGAGCAGCCCTGGAAGAGCGAGCCTAGCTGTCGTGGAGCTGCAGGAGGAAGGAGAGAGGGTGGTACCGAGAGGAGGCCGGCGGAGCTTCTCCGCCAGTCCCGAACCGAGCGTTTTTTGTTTTCATTCCCTGCATATGTCGTTGCCGCTTCTCAGGTCGCGCGCGCGTGTGTGTGTGAGTTGCACATCGCGCTTACACCAATTTCATGAGATATCAACAACAACGTCTCGATTCTTAGTTCAATGGACCTGTGGTGTTCGATGTTTCACCCAAGAATTTTGGGGCTGTGCATTCAGCTATTTTTTCCCTTCTGATTATGTGTATGTGGGGATACTCGATATCAGTATATTGCCTAGTGTATTTTGTCTGTCGATCAGTATTGCAATTCAGATTAGTTAGTCTTTTTGAAAAAATATTCAGATTAGTTAGCCTGTCGTGATTTTTGGGTTAGCTCTGCTGTGCTTTGGTGGCTTATTTTCTGAATTTTAAGCAATGTCATGGTTTAATTTCTTTTTTGTTGCCTCTTAGGTTTGTAATCATGCTTTGCGTAGTTTTATTCAATATTTTTCTGATCGATCGTCCTTTCGAGTGCATGGATCCATTAAATATTCAGTTTTGCAGGTACCTTTTTTTGTGAGTGATTTGCTGATTGCTTACAATTTTTCCACAAGTTTTCCAAGAAATTTCCACATTTTTTTTGTAAACATACTGTCCCAAGAATTAGGGGCTGTATGTACTTGATGAATGGCACTGAAAGTCTATTTTTTAATGAACCAAGTGCTGAAGCTAGGACGAGGAATGAAAAAAGGACTGTGCTAACTTCCGCCTGATCGGAAAATAAGCAACAGATCCAAACACCTCCTTCTTCCTACCTAATCACGCATGCATGCAACCTTACTAACTAATCCCGTGGGTGGTGGCGAAGAAAACGCATCCAACCAGCCTTGATTGATGATTTCATGCATGCATGCAAACTAAAAGACAAAATAGATGATGTGAGCAAAAGATTCTCCCAATTTCGAAACTTTAAAATGGTTTGTACCTCAAACCGTCGCTTCGATTTAAAATCTGTTTTCGCATAAAAAAATCACCACGACGAGAGCATCGAAACAAGATCCCATGTTGCTATGTTTCAATGATTTTTTTCAGGCCAAAACTTACCACGCCCATAGTATGTAACTTATCATGGTGTTACACTTCAGGGGTATGTTTCAACTACTTTTTTTGCCTGGGTCAAAATTTACAATGGTATTGTGAGTAAATTATGCAATGCCCACCGTTTACGATCGATCATGTCGTCCTTGGGCTACGATGTGAGGTCCACATGCCAACATGGCATGACCCATATATAAAACAAAAAAATGCGCATTGTGCCTAGCTAGACCGGTTTAGGTATGTGCCAGATCGTGCAGTGCTTAGGTCTATGGTGCGTAGAATACCATGGCATTTACGCTAAGGTTATTGAGGGTATGTTTTTTATTTTGTTCTCCCCAGATCAAAGTTACCGCAGTCTGTGGTCGAATATTACCATATTATTTACACAAAAAGGTATCAAGGTTATGTCTTTTGAAAGAAAAAATGAGTGACAGTTACCGTGGTGTTCGAACATGAGTTATCAGTTCTGTTATGTGTATATTAACATGTTATTTACATGGAAATTGTCGGGGGTATCTTTTTTCAACAACTTTTATTCTAGGGTCAAAAGTTACCGTGGTATTTGTACATGAGTTATCAGCTCTGTTGTAAATGTATTATCATGTTATTTGTACAGAAGTTATCAGGACACCTAGTCAAAACTCACCGTAGTGTCTGTACGCGAGTTATCAACTTGGATGCCAATATATGACCATGTTATTTACATAGAAGTTATCGGAGGTG
>NW_025232613.1:2259-4551 GCF_018294505.1 Triticum aestivum | reverse complement strand
GTCTCCAATTTTTGCCCTTCGCTGAATGTTGCTTCCAAGAAGCTCCTTACGACTGTCCATACATTTTTTCCATTCTTTGATTATCATGTCTCCACTTCTTTTAGAAACCCGGTATGGACAGTTGAGATTCGTAGGACGACCTGGTTGTATGTTCAAAACATGAAGGCTACCCCGTGTATACATCAGATGAGGCACACAATCATTTGAGATTATCTGTTGAAAAACATAGTAATAACTTCGTAGTTAGCAATGATATGATGTACTAGTTTTAGAAGTGTGCAAAAAGATGCACGAATGTTGTAATAGTAAAAAATCATACCAGGGTATCTCCATGATAGTTACCGTAGTTCAACACGTGCACTAGTGGCACGTATTGACCATAATGTTGAGGAGTTCGATTGTAGACATTGTAATTCTCAAGATCAGTGCAAAATTCGACCAGATGATTTTTCTCCTGATAAGTTAGTTCGGAGTCTTCGGTGTAGTAGGTTCTGTCTACCATCTTCCGCACATTCTTTGAAGAATGAAAATAAGCTGTCAATGGAGAATAAGTTGTCAACTATTTTCAAATAAACAATATAAATTACTTAATAACTATGTTAAGCTCACATGGGGGAAGAATTGGAGGTGTATCCACAAGGACGAAAATCGTAGGTCTCTCTTGCTCGATTGTAGGATCACCAAGATCCATGGTAACAAGCATACCCTCATCAAGACCATACATCTTGCAAAGTGCTTCCCAATTTTTGCAACCAAAATGGGTTACACTCTGAGCATTGTACAGCTTTACTTGAAAATCCACACCATGATGGGTACTTAGGATAATTTTTTTGGTTTCGAAACTTTCATGGTTTTCAAAACCCATCCTCTCCAAGACATAGCGTCGTCTTGCAAAGCATGGGATAAGCTAGTCGAATTGGAAAAGATGAAAAATATTGTCATGATTAAAATAGTTGAAGTCATGAGTAATTACGAAAAAAAACTATTATCGTCGGTTGCGTACCGTATGAACATCGAAGGTCTCCTCGAGCTTAATGCTGAAGCGCCGATCTTCGTCCAGCACAATGAACCTGTCGCAGATACCTCGGTCGTCGTGGCACCAGTCGCACTCCCCCGGGCGGTTTTCGTCGTCCGATGAGTACGACATTTCCGGCCTATACGTTCATAATTCAAATATTAAACTAGATCATTATTATTAATCACGGGTTGAGTATCGATGATCGATGTACGTAGCTCCTCCTTTCACTCCTGAATGCATTATTAATTATATTAAATTGTCTAACACACAGGAATGAAGGAGAAATTATCCAATATGAGCATTCAATAAGCAAAACCAAATCATAAAATAAGCAAAACCAAATCATAAAATAAAGTATAGTATTCAAATTAGCATGCATTCAATAATTATAAGCAGAAGTACATCATCTCTTGGTGTCCGTACATCGTCGAATATTATCACTAATACAACTAGAACCGTAGCTCCCGACGAGTATCGACGCGGGCGGTGGACACCCAAAGATAAGGAACCATCACAGGATCATAGCTCCAGTGAGATCCCTGAAGAACCTGCCAGGTATTGTCGAACCTCCCCTCCAATGCAACCATGTAGCGACGGACGTGCTCGTCCTCCTCGCTGACACGGTGGTGTACCACCTCCGCGGTGTCCGGATGCCTCACCACCGTCACTGGCCCACGCGACCACCACCAAACAAGGATCGGGTCAACAACGGGCTGCCACCTCACAAACCTACGTCCCCCGGAAGGTAGCACCTCTCAATACCAACCCGGCGGAGCCCAGTCCCGAACATGGCCCTGATCAAGCAGGCCTCCACCGCCAAGTCGACGACGACGAGGATGCGGGATAGGCATCACCGACATCGACGCGGGAACTACTTCTATATATAGTTAAATAAAAGTAGTTTTATTAATTAAATCAACTATGTAGTTCAACTACTAAGCACTTACTATAAATAAATAAGTAGTACTTACTAAAAACAAACTACTTCTATATATAGTAAAATAAATTAGTTTATTAAATCAACTAGCTAGTTCAACTATATATAAACTACTTCTTATTTTTTTTCCTTTTTCTAAATACTATGAACAAAAAAATCATTAAAATTCTATGAACAAAATTAATTACACAATCTAAATATCACCAAAAAAAATCTATTAACAATAATATCACCAAACATGCATATTCAATAATAATATCACCAAAAAATTTATTAACAGAAAAAAAATCTAACATAATATGAACAAATTAATTACTACACATATCTAGTCTAACAA
>NW_025232613.1:0-1655 GCF_018294505.1 Triticum aestivum | reverse complement strand
GGTTGGTGCCACCAACCGGGACCAAAGGCATCTGTGCTGTCCGCCTCGGGGCCAAAGTTTAGTCCCACCTCGCTAGTCAAGAGGGGCGCGCAGTGGTTTATAAGCCCCACTGCCGCACCCCTCTCGAGCTCCTCTCCACCGCAGGCTTTCGGGCCTACTTGCTATTGCTTTGCCTGATGGGCCTTCTGGGCCTACTGCGGGCCTGAATCCTGGCCCATAGTAGGGTTTCTAGTCGTATTCAGGCCGTGGGGGCCCAGTAGGAGGCATTTTTTTTGTTTTTTTGTTTTCTTTACTTATTGTTGCTATATTTATTTTTTCCAGTTTTTTCCTTTTGTTTTATGCATTATTTATTTTCTTTTGTTTTTTGCTTTATTTTTTAATTGTTTTTGCTTTTAGTTTTACGAAAATTATAAACTTTCTGTTAGTGCCATTAGTTTTCAAATTGGTCCAACGAACCGGGACCAAAGAGCGGCATTGGTACCGGTTGGTTCCATGAACCGGTACCAATGGACCCGTGTAACTACTTTTTTATTTTCTGCAGCTATTTTTTTGTTGATTCTTCCTGCAGCTGTTTTTTTAGTCCCACCTCGCCAAGCGAGAGGCAGTCGCAATTGTTTATAAGCCCTGAGTGCAGAGACGATGACGAAGAGGCTCAATGCTCATGCACGTTGGTTAGCTTCAAGCCTTGAGGAATACGGTAACTGCACAGAGCTATGTGCAGTGCAGTTGACACTATTCTGAAAGGCTTGAAGCAAATTAACGAGCATTGCGCCTCTTTTTTATTTTTAATGACTTATTACAATTCAGAAATAAATAGAAGAAAAAATAATTTTGATTAACTTTACTAAAAAATAATTCTGACCGTTGCAGCCGGCGATGGTGGTCATCTCTTCAGTCAGAGGTGGTCGGCCTGAGGCTGGGTGTTCAGATCTCGGGATCCGTCATCTGGCACCAGCTGCGAGTTGGGGAGACGTAATTGCCGGTGAAAACCGAGCTGATGGCGGGCGATGGCGGCGTTCCATGTCGTTACCATGATGAAGGCATCATCGTGTGACTACCGTTGACCCACTCGTATTGCTCCGGGGGAGCGGCTTCATCTTAACGAGCATTGTGCCTCTTTTTTATTTTTAATGACTTATTACAACTCAGAAATAAAAAGAAAAAAATAAATGTAGCAGAAAAGAAAAAAAACTATATAAAAAACCACTCAGAAATAAATAGAAGAAAAAATAATTTTGATTAACTTTACTAAAAAAATAGCGTAGATGCTTATTTCTAATGACTTATTACAACTCAGAAATAAAAACAAAAGAATAAATATAACAGAAAAGAAAAAAGAAACTATATAGAAAACTACTCAGAAATGAATAGAAGCAAAAAATAGTTGTGATTAACTGTACTAAAAAAGAAGCATATATCCTTATTTTTAATGGCTTATTACAACTCAGAAATAAAAAGAAAAAAATAAATATAGCAGAAAAGAAAAAAAATATAAAAAACTACTCAGAAATGAGCATAGATGCGCTTATAGAGGAAAATCAACTTAAATTCATAACGAATTTCAATCGAAATCCGTATGAATTTAGGCTAATTTTCCTATATAAGGGCATCTATTTTCATTTTCAGAGGAGCTCAATATGGCAGAGAGGGAGGGG
>NW_025232612.1:7272-9410 GCF_018294505.1 Triticum aestivum | reverse complement strand
TCAAGAAGGCTTCGGCTGATACCACGACGCCGGGATACCCATAACTACTCCCGCGTAGATGGCTAGTGCGTATAGACCAAATGGCCAGACTCAGATCAAATACCAAGATCTCGTTAAGCGTGTTAAGTATCCGCGAACGCCGACCAGGGCCAGGCCCACCTCTCACCTAGGCGGTCTCAACCTGCCCTGTCGCTCCGCCACAAAGATCCACTTGCGGGTACTCCTACGAGCCGACCCGACTTTAGTCATCACATGTGTCATGTATATAGTATATAAGTATATACCCGTGATCACCGCCCAGGTGATCACGGCCCGATAGTATAGCACAGCAGATGGACAAGAATGTAGGGCCACTGATGGAAAACTAGCATCCTATACTAAGCATGTAGGATTGCAGGTAAAGGTAACAACAGTAGTAGCAAGGATAGGCTATGCATCAGGATAGGATATCGAAAAGCAGTAACATGCTACACTACTCTAATGCAAGCAGTATAGAGAAGAATAGGCGATATCTGGTGATCAAGGGGGGGGGCTTGCCTGGTTGCTCTGGCAAGTAGGAGGGGTCGTCAACTCCGTAGTCGAACTGGGCAGCAGCAGTGTCGGTCTCGTAGTCTACCGGAGAGAGGAGGGGGAAGAAACAGTAAATACAATGCAAACATAAGCATGACGATGCGTGACATGACAATGAGCGGTGCTAGGTGTGTCCTAACGCGACAGTAGGTGGTACCGGTGAAGGGGGGGAACATCCGGGAGGTATTCCCGATGTTTCACGTTTTCGAACAGACGGACCGGAGGGGGAAAGTTGCTAGTTCGATAGGTTAGGGAGGTGTGGTGGACGAACGGACTGCGTATTTGGATTCGTCTCGTCGTTCTGAGCAACTTTCATATAGAAAACATTTTCATCCGAGTTACGATTTAAAAGATATGAATTTTCAAAGTTTATTTGAATTTCTGGAATTATTTAATTAACAGAAAAAGGGATATGACGTCAGCATGACGTATGAGCGACGTCAGCGGTCAACAGTCCGGGTTGACTGGTCAAAACTGACACGGGGGACCCACCTGTCATAGACAGTGGGTTAACAGAGGATTAAACTAATTAGTTTTTAGTTAATTAACTACTGGGCCCACCTGTCAGTGAGTGATTAGATTAATTAATTAGTTTTAATTATAAAAACATTTTCTTTTCTTTCTTTTTTTTTATTTTTGCGGCGGGGCCCGCATGTCAGTGGTTGGGCCTGCCCAGTCAGCACGTTGACTGGGTGGACCCAGTCAACGGGGCCCACGGGCCCACTGGCAGTGGCACTGGGGGTGGGGCCAGGCCAGCCACGTCGGCGGCCGGCGCCGGAACGACTCCGGCGACCATAACAGCGGCGGCCCCTCACCGGAGTTGGCCGGAATCGCGCTACGGGGCTCGGGGAGGAACGGGGCTAGGCCCATTCGAAAGAGCTCGCAGCGCCGCATCCAGTGGTGGCCGGGGCTTCGCCGGACTTGGCCGGAATCGGCGCCGGCGAGCGGCGGAGGCGGCGGCGCGCACGGGTGCCCGACGGAAACGTGGCTACGGCGGGCTGTCGAGCAAGCGGAGGGGCTGGGGAGCTTCTACGTGCGGTGGGGAGTGCTGCGGGCTTGAGCCCGTGACCAAAAGGTCACCGGAGACCCGCCGGCGGCGAGCTCCGCGGCGCGGCGTTCGGGCGCGCGTGGGGAAGAAGCTAGGGGCGCGCGAGAGAGAAAAGGACAGGGGAGGAGGGGGGAGAGGCTCACCGCGCGGCACACGGAGGCCGGTGAGAGCTTAGGAGCAGCAGGTCGGCGCCGGGGAAGAAGGGGGTCGCCGGCGTCCGAAGTTGAAGGCGAGCTCGGGGAGGCCGTTGCAGTGGCTCCGAGCTTCAACGGAGAGGCGGAGGTGGTGTAGTCGAGGGCGGCGACGGCGTACGACACGGCGAGGTGGCGATCGGGGCATGGTGGCCGTGTGAACGACGGGAACGGCGGCGAGCGCGTCGGGCGTGGGGAAGAAGAGAGCGGCGCGGATCTGTGGGGGATGAGGGAGGCGCAGGGGCCGAGAGGTGAGCGGGGTGAGTGGGAGAGAGGCCCGAGGCGGCGGGGGTGCTGGCGCCCTTATCCTCCCCGTCGCCGGCGAGGTG
>NW_025232612.1:0-7149 GCF_018294505.1 Triticum aestivum | reverse complement strand
TGGGCCGGGGGTCGGCCCAGTTGGGCCAGGGGTCCAGTGGGGGGGGGGAAGGGCCTGCTCTTTTTTTTTCTTTTTCTGTTCTGTTTTCTGTTGTATTTTCTTTTTATTTATTTATTTTCTTTTCTGTTTTATTTCATTTAAAAGTATTTAGTTATTTTATAAAAATGAGTTTCCTCCACCATAATTATCAGTGTAATATTTGACACCCACCGAACATTTTTGTTTAAATTTTTGAAAACTTTTATTTTCCACTTTAATTTTAATTGAAGTTTGAATTAGGAGTTTGAAAAGAAGTGTGATTCCAAATGTGATCATGCCCTGTTTAGCAACATGATTAGCTTAATCACAGAGAGTTACTGTAGCATGATCCTCAGGGTGTTACAAATCTCCTCCACTACAAGAAATCTCGTCCCGAGATTTAGGAGGTAGAAGGAAACAGTGCAGGGTATTCCTCGCGCAGACGATCCTCTCGTTCCCAAGTGGCCTCATCTTCAGAATGGTGCGACCACTGGACTTTGAGAAACTTGATCGCCTTCTGACGTGTGCGGCGTTCAGCTTGGTCGAGAATGCGGACCGGATGCTCCTTATAGGAGAGGTCTTGCTGCAATTCGAGCACTTCATGATCCACGGCTCGGATTGGGTCCTTGAAGCAACGGCGGAGCTATGACACATGGAACACATCGTGAACCTGTGAAAGGTTCGGCGGTAGTTCCAGTTGGTATGCCACTTTTCCACGCCTTTCGAGAATAGTGAATGGGCCAATATAGCGAGGAGCTAGTTTGCCCTTGATCCCGAAGCGGTGAGCACCCTTCATAGGTGTGACTCGAAGATAAGCCTTTTCGCCAGGTTGATAGACCATGTCTTTATGATGACGGTCATACTGACTCTTCTGACGTGACTGAGCAGTCTTGAGATTCTCACGAATAATGCGGACTTGTTCTTCGGCATCTTGGATAATATCCGGACCGAAGAGTGGACGTTCCCCAGTTTCTGACCAGTTCAGAGGGGTTCGGCACTTTCGTCCATATAACACTTCGAAGGGGGCCATCTTCAGACTAGCTTGATAGCTATTATTATAAGAGAACTCAGCATACGGGAGAGATTCCTCCCATTTCTTGCCGAAGGAAATGACGCAAGCTCGAAGCATGTCTTCGAGAACTTGATTGACGCGTTCAACTTGTCCTTGCGATTGAGGATGAAACGCAGTACTGAATGACAGATGAGTTCCCATAGCTTCTTGGAAACTTGCCCAGAATCTAGAAGTGAATAAGCTGCCACGGTCTGAGCTGATAACCAATGGAATACCGTGGAGTGAAACAATCCTGGACATATAGAGCGTTGCCAACTGGCTAGCAGTGATCGTTTCTTTGACTGCCAGGAAATGTGCAACTTTGGAAAGCCGGTCAATGACGACAAGAATAGCATCATTACCTTTCTGTGATTTGGGAAATCCAGTGACGAAGTCCATCTCAACATGGTCCCATTTCCATTCAGGAATAGAGATAGGTTGCAGAGTTCCAGCAGGCCTTTGATGTTCTGCTTTGATACGACGGCAAACGTCACACTCAGCAACATAACGAGCAATGTCTTGCTTCATATTAGACCACCAGAATCTCTGACGGATGTCTTGGTACATCTTTGTGCTACCAGGATGGATACATAGAGGCGTATCATGAGCTTCTTTCATAACTTCCTGTGTCATATCCAGGTTTTTCTCTGCACATGGCACCACTAGGCGGCCCTTGAAGTATAGGGTGCCATCTTCAGTAATGGTGAAGAATGAGGGCTTTCCTTCTGCGAGGTAGCGCTTAATCTTGTGGGCTTCAGAGTCATACTTCTGTAGCCTTTTGATGCTGTCCTCGAGATTTGGTTTAGCAACTAGGATATTGAGGGAACCCTGGGTAACAACGTGGAGGTTCACCTTGCCAAACTCCTTAGGAGGAGGATCGAGTGCACCCGGAGGAACAATATGGAGGTTCAGCTTCCTGAATTCTTCAACAAGCGAGGGCTGAACTTTGTGAACCTGGAGGTGGTTGCAGTAAGACTTGCGGCTCAAGGCATCAGCCATTACATTAGCCTTGCCTGGCGTATAGGAAATACCCAAGTCAAAGTCTGCAACAAGCTCCATCCATCTCTGTTGACGGAGGTTCAGATCTGGCTGAGTAAACAAATACTTCAGACTTTGGTGGTCAGTGAAGATCTCGCAACGATTACCGAGAAGGTAATGTCGCCACTGTTTCAGCGCATGAATGACAGCAGCAAGTTCGAGGTCGTGAACTGGGTAGTTCTCTTCGTGAGGGCGCAATTGCCGAGAGGCATAAGCAATCACTTTGCGGTCTTGCATTAGGACACAGCCTAATCCTTGACGGGAAGCGTCGCAGTAAATGACAAAGTCCTTCTTAGTATCAGGTGGAGCTAGAACTGGGGCAGAAGTCAACTTGTCTTTGAGTGCCTGGAAACTTTCCTGACACTTGTCTGTCCATTGGAACTTGACGCCCTTATGTAACAGGTTAGTCAGAGGCCTGGCGATCTTGGAGAAGTTCTCGACGAATCGACGACAATAGCTGGCGAGACCGAGAAAACTTCTGACTTGCTTAACGTTCTTGGGAGGAGTCCAATCAAGAATAGCCTGAACTCGCTCGGGGTTGACGGCAATACCATCCTTAGAGATGACATGCCCAAGATAGGTTACTTCCGGTAGCCAGAATTCACATTTGGAGAACTTGGCATATAGTTGATGTTCTCGTAGCTTTTCCAGCACAAGTCGAAGATGTTCAGCATGTTCTTCTTCGTTCTTGGAGAATACCAGGATATCATCCAGATAAACCACGACGAACTTGTCGAGGTAATCCATGAATATATAGTTCATCAGACGAGAGAAGGTGGCTGGAGCATTGGTCAAACCGAAAGACATGACGGTGTACTCGTATAAACCATAGCGAGTCACGAAGGCGGTCTTTGGGATATCCTCTTCGCGAACACGGATCTGGTGGTAGCCCAACCTCAAGTCGAGCTTAGAGAACACTGACGAACCCGCCAGTTGATCATACAGGTCATTGATCCGAGGAAGAGGGTATTTATTCTGAATGGTAGCTTGGTTTATAGGACGGTAGTCTTGAACTAACCGGTTTGTCCCATCCTTCTTCTTGACAAAGAGAGAAGGTGCTCCCCAAGGAGAGCAACTTGGGCGAATGAATCCTTTGCGAAGAGATTTGTCGATTTCCTCCTTAAGCTCAAGGAGTTCATGCGGCGGCATTTTGTAGGGTCGCTTGGCTATAGGAGTGGTGCCTGGTTTCAAGTCGATGATGAATTCGATAGCTCTAGCAGGGGGAATCCCTGGAAGTTCTTCAGGAAAGACGTCGAGGAATTCACGCACGACGGGAATGTTTTCAATGCCCTCGAGTGGTGCAGCGTTCAATGCATTCAAGGCATAGAGCCTTGCCTCGGCATTTTGCACCAGATGAGCTTGGTAAGCAACTATTTCATCTGAAGGGTGTAGCAGATGGACGGTCTTAGTGGCGCAAACTATAGAAGCAGTATGCGCTTTCAACCAATCCATACCCAAAATGAGGTCGATGTTAGACGTCTTCAGGATAATGGGAGAGGCATAGAATTCCAGCCCTTCGATTTCCACGGGGACATCGATGCCAACCAAGGAGGTTTGACACTGTCCCACGGGGGTTTTGACCAATACAGAGGTGTTCATCTCCTCACATTTAACGTCGTGCTTGTATGCAAAATCTTCTGACATGAATGAATGCGATGCACCTGTATCAAATAAAACGGATGCTGGTACTGAATTTACGAGGAGTGTACCCATCACAGTAGCAGGCTGGTCTTGAGCTTCGTTGAGATCAACGTGGTTGGCATGAGCACGACCATAAGACTTAGCATTGTTGTTGCGGGGCTGATTGTTACCACGGCCAGTTGCTGGAAGGGCCAGTTGATTCTGGTTCTGGTTGCATTCTTTAGCACGGTGTCCTGGTTGACCACACCTGAAGCACAAGCCATTATTCGGAGTGGGAACAGGAGCTTGGGATGGTGGAGCTGGAAGTCTTGACTGCCTGGACGGTGGTGGAGGCAGACGAGGGGCAGCATAGGTCTGCCTTGGGGCAGATGCATTTGGACGGTACATGCTGTTCGGGATCCATATCTTACGCTTCTGTGAGGGCGGGCCCGAAGATGAGCCCGTGTCACGGTTGCGCCTGTGAGAGCTCTGGTATTCCTGCAGACCAGTTTCGACATTGATGGCCTTGTTCACCAAGGTGGCGAAATCAGCAAAGTCATGCACTAGAAGTGCGAGCTTGATGTCAGCTTGAAGGCCATCACGGAACTTCTCCTGTCTGCGTGCATCAGTTGCAATGTCTTCTTCAGCATAGCGGGACAAGTCCAGAAACTCCCGCTGATAAGCTTCGACAGATTTGTTGCCTTGGGTGAGGTTGCGGAACTCACGCTTCTTCCGGTCCATGACTCCTTGAGGAATGAAGCGGGCACGGAAAGCAGCTTGGAAGTCTGGCCAGGTGATGATTGTTCCAGCTGGCAGAGTACGCCTGTGGCTGTCCCACCATTGAGCTGCGGGTCCCTTCAGAAAGAAGGAAGCAAAATTGACATAGCTGGCAGGGGCTACATCAGCAGACTCCAACTCATAGGTGATGTCACGGAGCCAGTCATCAGCATCCAGAGGCTGAGTTGAGCTGCGGTAGATGGTTGGGTTGAGGCGTATGAAATCTTGAAGAGTCACTTGGGCTGGCTGCTGGTTCATATTGGGGCGAGGAAACTGAGCCATCATATTTTCCATGAACTGGCGGTTCAGTTCAAACTGTTGGATCATACCAGCCATGTACTCAGGTGGTGGTGGGGCATCGCCACCACGACCACGACCACCTGGTCTAACCATCCTGCTAATATATAACAGGGGTAGTTCAGCATTGAGAAAATTTGCAATGACAAGAATCATTCATGATGAAACATGCATAATGAAAGGAGCACGATAGCTACTACATAGTAGTCGGCATAGCTTACAAAAGGGGTCATGCATAGAGTTCAGTACACAGAGTTCAGTACATAGACTAAAACATCATAGGCGGCACACAGGCTCGCGGCGAATGCCTCTAACACTACAAGCAAGCCTACATCAGTCCCAAGAGGTACTGTGGAGGTAATCGTAGCCCGACAGCTGGTAGTGAGGCAACGGATAGCCCTCCACGTCAGCAGACTGGGGGCCGCGGATACTCAGGTGTAGAGCCCGACGCTCAGGTAGCAGAAGAGGGCCAAGTGCGGGAGAGTAGCCTCCCACCTCTGGCCAACCGACACCGTGGGGCATCACGGTCCTGGCTGGGTAGATCGCAGAACGCGGTACCTGTCCAGATCGGACAAAGGGATGCAGCAGCGTCAGAGCACGGTAAAGGTGCTGACGGGTGGTGTACATCTCGTGGCGAAGAGCTCGGTTAGCTCGATCCAGCCCATCAGCATGCAGAACCAAGTGCTGGTGGTAGAAGGGCTCTCGGGTGACAGTAGAGTAGGCAGCAGTATAGTATCCCTCCGCACCAACATCAGATGCGATAGCAATGTGCCTGAAAGGGGAGGTGTCCAACTCCTGATACTCTCCACGAAGACGTGTCAGAGCAGCATAGGCAGCATCGTGGACAGCCATATCGATGGTCACACCAACACCATGTGCGGTGTGCAGCACAGTAGTGGAGTCGTACTCCCGAGAGTAGAGGTGGACGATGGCACGGTACTGCTCTTGGTTAAAGTCCTGGTACTCCTCGTAGACGGTGTACTCAGGGTGCCAGCGATAACCCAGATAGGTCATCATCTCAGCTAGCACCGCAGGTGATCCCGAGGCACCAATGGCCATTGTGTGGCGAACGACCTGCCTCGTGGGTTCCATCTGAAAGCAAAGACGTTTCAAAGGAGTCAAATGACAGTGTGTGAATTGTTCAAAATACTATTCTAAGAAACAACTATGGCTTATCCAACTTTGGGGTGAACACGGTCACGGGATCCTAGTGTTAGAGTTAGTAAATTCGTTTAACCCGAGTAGAAGAGAGTTCAGAGTCCCAGAGTAAAGGTCGAGGAGTAAAAGATCCTAGTACCACCCAATGGCGACGTGGGCCCGTAAGACACACAGCCATGTTAGTGAAAGTTTTATAATGTCTAGACTCGACTTCGGCCAAGGAGTGTGGAAAGGGGGATTCCTACAGGCAGTCGTCTCTGATACCAACTTTTGACACCCCCGATTTGACCGTACACTAATCATGCACGCAAATGTGTACGACCAAGATCAGGGACTCACGGGAAGGTATCACAACACAACTCTAAAACCTAAATAAGTCATACAAGCATCATAATACAAGCCAGGGGCCTCGAGGGCTCGAATACAAGTGCTCGATCACAGACGAGTCAGCGGAAGCAACAATATCTGAGTACAGACATAAGTTAAACAAGTTTGCCTTAAGAAGGCTAGCACAAACAGGGATACAGATCGAACGAGGCGCAGGCCTCCTGCCTGGGATCCTCCTAACTACTCCTGGTCGTCGTCAGCGGCCTGTACGTAGTAGTAGGCACCTCCAGTGTCGTAGGTGTCATCGTCGACGGTGGCGTCTGGCTCCTGGACTCCAACATCTGGTTGTGACAACCAGATAGAAAAGAAAAGGGGGAAAAGAGGGAGAGAAGCAACCGTGAGTACTCATCCAAAGTACTCGCAAGCAAGGAGCTACACTACATATGCATGGGTATATGTGTAAAGGGGCATATCAGTGGACTGAACTGCAGAATGCCAGAATAAAAGGGGGATAGCTAGTCCTGTCGAAGACTACGCTTCTGGTCATCTCCATCTTGCAGCAGGTAGAAGAGAGTAGATTGAAGTCCTCCAAGTAGCATCGCATAGCATAATCCTACCCGGCGATCCCCTCCTCGTCGCCCTGTTAGAGAGCGATCACCGGGTTGTATCTGGCACTTGGAAGGGTGTATTTTATTCAGTATCCGGTTCTAGTTGTCATAAGGTCAAGGTACAACTCCGGGTCGTCCTTTTACCGAGGGACACGGCTATTCGAATAGATAAACTTCCTTGCAGGGGTGCACCACATAACCCAACACGCTCGATCCCATTTGGCCGGACACACTTTTCTGGGTCATGCCCGGCCT
>NW_025232611.1:0-9411 GCF_018294505.1 Triticum aestivum | reverse complement strand
GTGGTTTCTTTGATAATAGTCAAAACCAAAAATATCAAGAAAAAATAGCTGAACTAGTGTCCACATATATAATACGGATTTTTCTCATTACTAAATTGTTCAAGGGATTTACACAGTCAGTATCCAACATGCACCACCTTCCAAAACCATTCCGTTGCTAAACTCACCGAAAATACAACCACTATGCGTGAAATCCATATTTGAACAACGCACAAAAGCTCTTGCCTCCCTCTTTCGTGACCCAAATCCTGGCCTCTAATCCACGATGACCAGAGGCTGATCGGCGGTGGCACACTTAGAGGTGATCTCTTTCGGCAGGCCACCACGGAGTATTAGTACCTGGAACAAAACCTCCGCTCTGGTGCCTGTCACAACTCACAAGCTCGAACACACAAACATCATTAACCTACAGGTGGTTGTCCACAGCAAAGTCCATCCAATCTTCATCCAGGCATTGCACCTTCAGGTCGCCAAAGTAGGTCATCGTCCATGATCTCCCTTGGCAGATGAGGGTGCCAGAAGTGCGTGCCTCTAGGAGGTGTTTTTGGAAGCGACCTGGAGTTCACTGTATGTCAAACATTGTAAACCTAACATGTTGTCACGCCTCCTCTCTATCTCCCTTGCGTTGCAAGGCTATCTCTAGGACTGACTAGATAGAGTTTTATTTAGAGATATTTTCTCTTTATGATTCTATATCTTCTTTTGTTTCTTTCTCATGTAATGTAACAACCTATGAGAATTTTGCCTCGTCCCAATCAAGATATACTCAGCAGGCTCTCCTCTGGAGGGTTTGAGACGCTCCATCATCTTTCACATGGTATACAGGACCCCTCTCTTCCATCACATCAAGCAACTTCCTCCCATGGTGTCATCCTCTACCTCCGCTACCACCTTCAGCCTCAACTCCCAGGTATTCAAAAAACTAACGAGAACAAACTAAATCCTATGGCATGCACAAGTGCTATCGCAGATCCGAGGTGCAGGCATGTACGGCTATCTAGACAAAACCCTTCTTGAGCCTAACAAAACCCTCAACAGCAAGAACTCCGAAAAGAATACATTTTTTTGGGTTCAAAGTCATCATGATGTTTGTACCTCAGTTAATGGATCTATGGATACGTAGGATATCCGAAGAAACCTCCACGCTGGATTGCGGCTGCTTGTCGAGGTAGCCGCTGACCTTGGACCGCAGTTACCCAAAGGTGCGGTCGGCGATGGTATTCGACCATTGGAAGGAATAGAAGCAGGACTCCTTAAACTTAGGCCGGACATGAGTGTAGGTCGCGCCGAGCGTGGGCTCGGGGATGAGGACACCATGATGTTTGCACATAAGTTATCAGGCATGCAGTGTGTAAATTATCGTGATATTTACAATGAAGTAACCGAGGGTATGTTTCAACATCTTCCCCCATCCCCAACTATATTCTCGGTTCAAAAATTGTTTCCATGTTGTTTGTACGTGAGTTACCATATTTGTGGTGTGTACATTAGGATGCAATTTATAAAAAAATTATCGGGGTATATTTTCAATAAATTTCCCCGTAAAAAAGTTAGGGTGTTTATTGGTGTTTTATCAGGTCTACGTCATGTAAATTACCCGGCTATTTACACAGAAAATTACCATAGCTCTGCGGTGCATAAGCTCTAATCACGTTAGTCCGGTGACTTTACCGGTAGAAATCCCATCACACAAGTTCTCTCGACAAATATCTTTCACCAAGCATCTCTTTGATACAATGATCAGATTTTCCAATGTGATTCACATGTCTATAGATTCGATCTCAATTAGTGACCTCACACAAAATCAGTCCAAGAGCTGGCACCATTCGTCGCCGGTCCGCGCCTTGCCACATGGGAGTGGCTCCATGGACAACACGACTAGGAACTTAGCAGTGAGGTTGCACTGCGGGCCTGGACAGAGAACTGCCTTCTCTCATGGTTAGCTAGGTAAGGACAATGCGTATGACGGCAAGGTTAATTACCGTGCTCTTGGAAACAGCCTAAACGTGAAGGTAATTGTGTAGACGAGGTCAGAGCACCTTGCCACTGGCATGTCCTTGCGCACTATAGACTCTTGCCCTTGTTCCAACCGTTTCCTTCTTGATGTCTCCTATTCTCAACCTGGCTGAGCATCTTTCCATTTCTCTTTCTTCTTGATTTGTTTTGGCCAATTAACAGTCGGCGCCGTGTCTCATATACATGGAGAGAACATAGTTTGTTTGGTATGCTTTTTTTCAGGGAAGCTGGTTGGTATGCTGGTGTATATATATTAGTCGTGCAAGGTGAAGTAGTTGAAAACATTTACGTCTAATTAATTTAATGAGATATTGTGATGAAAAAGATTAATAACTACCCCGCAAAAAAAGATTTACAACTCCCTTAAAACACTATTCTCCCTTGAAGGAAGCGCTCCTGGCTGATCGCGGTTGTGGGCAGCTGGGTGAGTCCCACCTGTACCTGTATGTAGCATTGAGTTTTACTCTTCGGTCCATTTGCGGTGTACTGGTGGCGCTTTCGGATGCATCCTAGAAAATCAGAGCCCACAACGACGTTGCTTTGGGTATATCATTCATTCGCATAGTGGCGCTCCTGCTATTCACGCATTACTTTTACCTCTGTTGACCACTGGGGAAAGGGGAAACTGAGGTTGGCGAACGTCTCCTTATTCTTCCACAGCCGCCGTGAGCAGCGGCACTCCTTCGAAAGAGGTATTTAGCCAAAACCATCAGATTTGAGGCTAGGGTAACAACTTTGTACTACATCTGAGGTAGGGCACGAGGAACCACCATCTTTACGCCCAACGACTAACAACAACCACTAATCGACAGATAAGATCAAGATAATAGCAAAACTGACAGATTGAGCCCACCTGTAGGGATGACAATGCAAAGACCAAACAAAAAAAAAACACTTGGACCAACTTAGGTGGCAAAAGAGACGTGGGTCGCACATGTCAATGAGTCAATGTTGCTCTTCAACCCATCTCTCTTCCTTTGGAGAAATACATCGAGCAGCTTGTAAGTGCCGGCCGCGAGCACAAGAGGCGAGCACCAATAGCACAAAGCAACAGTAACACACAGACCATCCCAACCCCCACCCCGACCTCTGGCTCCTCTCCCATCGCTATCTTCGGCGGCGCCATCGGGTTACGGCAGACGGACACCCCCGACCAGCCCTGACCAACATCTCTCTCAAGCGAGTGTTGTCGCCCTTGTCGTCACAAGTGCGAATCCGACTGTGGCCACCTTGCCTTTGACATCCCCAGTTCTCCCTAGTCCGGATCGATGCCAGGACTGGTGGCCGCAACCAGCTCACCATTGCGTGCGCCCGGTCTCGTGTGCAGTGGCGGCTGCTGGCGTGCCTGTGTGGGTGCGTGCCACAGCCAAGGGCGGATGCAGGCGTGCGTGCCACGGCCAGGGACAACTGCTAGCATGCAAAAAATACACTATGTGCTTTATTTGAAAAAGATAGTTAAGGCAGACAAGTTACACGTACCATACTATTTTATCTTGAGTTCATGCCTTTCGTTAACTTGAGCCTCGTGTTTGTGTGAAAAGCATCAGATCAATTATAAAGGTTTACCAGAAGTACAAAACATCTCAAATATAATAAAAATTACATCAGGATTGCAAAACCACAGAACAACCACTATTGCCACGGGAATGAGCCGCCCATGCACAGTGATCGTCGATCCACTACTAGAGTCGGCTTGACGTTATCGACGACAGCCTGGAAATCTTCGTGCAAGTGCCACTTTTCGTGCACGTGCCACTAAGAACCAACACTCTGGAGCTGTAGTCTTCTTTGTTGAAATCTTGTGTAGATCTGAAGCATGTAACACCAAATCTCGCCATATGACAAGAAACCCTAACTTCACCGTTCAAAGGAAACGACAGGAATCTACATCGGAGCTCCGTCAACTACGTCGAGTTGGACGAACTTGATGAGGATCGAAGCCCTGAACACAAACTCGAACAAGAAGTGTCATCATCCGCCGAGCGCCGCACCAGTGAGGACTAAAAAACCCTAACCTAAACTATTAACCGAAACGGATGCGCCGAGATTCCCCTCCCCGCCACCAGCCGCCGGAGCAGCAGTAAGAGGGGAGACGAAACAAATTTGTTAACTAGAGCTTCATTTGCCATATAATAGTGTATTACTGTCATTTTTATATTCGTAGTACTCCCTCTGTTCACTATTCTAATATGTTCTTGCTTTTCTATAAATTGGATGTGTGTAGACACATTTTAGTGTGTTAGTTCACTCGTTACAGTCCATAAGTAATCTATGTAAAATATCCAAAACATCTTATAATAGTGTATGGAGGGAGTATACGGTTTGCTAAAGCACATCTAGATATGCTCTAAGTATTGCACAGCAAAGTTCTATGTCATTCACTTTACGCGGAGATTTGGGTTGGTATTTTCTTATTTCTTTTTTTATTTTTGATTAAGTCAATTAGATGTGCAATACTTAAAGCACATTTAGATGTACCATTGACAGGCCCGTTTCAAATCGCCATGCTTCAAAACAATGTTGCATCTTTCATACAGAACGTTGAGCTGACGTTATCATATGCATGACTGGAGAAGACATATCAAGGTTGTCTCCCGTTCCTGCCCATGTGCCCGTAGCACATAATCTTTATTCCCTCGTTATAATATTATTCCCACCTCTAGGATTCAATATGCCATGCCATTCTAATTATCCATGTGTACTATTCCTAAGTTGATATAGTCCTGGAAACGAAATAGACCCTCAGAGGTTGAGCCGGGTTCACACCATGGTGGTGGGTAAATCTGGCATAAAAACCGAAGACCGAAGATCCAACCTGTAAAGACCGAACTTGAAAAAACCGAATAAAAATTGGTCCCAAAATTGAAAGACCGAATTTACTTTGGTCAAATCGCTCATCGTATATGGCAGACCGAATAGTCCATATAGTCCAAATTGGGCCTAAGCTTAACTAGGCCAAGATAGCACCTGGCTTGGTGTCGTGGACGACCGCGTTCCTCAATTCAATTATCTCCCAACCAGATGAACCACATGCAATGGTAGCCGCCCCAAGGTTCGAGCCTCCGACGACCGCCCCGCGTGCGCCTCGCCGTCTGGTGTCATTGCTGGTACCTCCAACTGTCGGTGGTGCGTCACGCCTCAATCCTCCTTCGCTTTGTCACACCTCTATAGACAACCCCCTTACTCCATCTCCTGATGTCTGGTGCCCTCTACTGCCTGGTGCTTCGCCTCATGTTCCCAAGACAGTTCACCACCTTCCATCCTCCTCCAAGGACCGTGGTCCCCTACGGTCCTCCGACGGCCTTGCCTCCCCATTTCTCCAACTTCCCATCATGTGCAATGAGTGGTTTTCACTTTTAGTGAGCTTTCGTTAAAATTCACTAAATTTCAATAATTTTATCCGGTAATGAAACATTACCTTTCGGCCAAAATGTTTACGCAATTTCAGTAGTACACATGAATTCAATTATTTTACATAAAATCAAATATTTTTCGACCATTTAGCCAAAACGCAAACCTACATCACTGAAATTCAGTGAATTTTGGTGATTTAGGATGGTGCTGAAATTTTCCAGAAACATATATGTGTAGGAGTGCCGCCCTGAGCTAAAAAGCACGGACACTGGGATGGAAAGACGGGGATACGCATATGAGGACACAGGATACAACATTTTTCAAACACAGTTATTCGGGGATACGACGAGTATATATATAATAAAATATTAAAACATGTCATGCAATAAGAGTTCAAAACAAAAAAAAAATTGAAGTGAAACTAAGATGAGATAATAATACTGCCCCATTTCCATTTGTTGTCTGATGTCTCCTTTTTCAAGTGCTCAATGATTGAATTAATTGATCCTTTAGAACCATGCCATTTCAACTAAGATGTAAATTTTACTCGGTGGTGGCCCTCACACCATGCTCCCTAACATTAGGCAACAACCAGGCACCAGCATGCAAGTGGGCAGCAACTTAAGAGCATGCAGCACCGGCATGGCCGCATGGGGGAGCCAGCAGCAGCAATTAAACTGCAAGAAATCGATCAAAGAGGTGAAGGGGTTGAGGAGAGGCTGATGGGTTTATCAGCTCGAGCATGGTTGCCATCGGGAGGTCGAGTCTAGGCGGCGGTGGTCGAGTCAGGGTGATGGTGGCGGCGGTCAAGTCCAGGCGGCGGCACCGACGGCGCGTGCGATTGGTAGTAGTGTTCCTTTTGCGGCGAGCGTGTGCGGGTGCGACCCTGGAAAATAGGGCCTGTATCAGGCCGAGGCTGTTTGTTATTGGGCTTCCCGTGTCCCCAACGTATCCCATACATATTCTAGGCGTGTCTTTCCTTTTGTTCCTTTTTTTAAAGCCAGAACTCACGGGATACCGGGGGACACGCATATCCCTGTGTGTCTGGCCGTGTCGCCGTGTCCCGCCGAATAAGGACGACAGTTCATTCAGCAGTTTTCGCCGTGTCCATGCTTTGTATCCCAGAGTAGTGCTAAGTGCTAAAATTGAAGTTTGTTCAGTTCATAGCATCTACGAGAAGATTCTGCTAGTTCATACTTTATATGTATGTATGAGTGTCTTCCTGACCAGTTCTCTGTATATGTAGTGTTAACTGGCTTCATGTTCTCTGATTTTGTCTTGTATACACATGTACTAGTACTGTTAAATGAGTTGTAGCATGAATTTGGTGTATTTGTTCAGGACAAAACACCACCCTACACAGACTGAAGACCGAATAGCGGATAACCGAAAAGACCGAAATAATTTCGGTCGTCAATTATGGAAGGCTGAATTCTTGAAAGACCGATCAGGCCGAACAAACCAAACAGACCGAACACCCGGTCTTAGTGGTGAGCACCACAAGCGAGGCCCTCGTCTTGCTGGTGGCCCCTCGTGCTCCGTCCGATACAAACGATTCGTCTACATCCAAAAAGGAGGCCTTGGACAAACCATGGCAGAGAAACCGAGGAGCATCATGTACAACCGCTTCCCTTCCTCCTTGTGTAGCTGCGTCTCAAAATTTTCACAAAGGAGGCTAAAAACAAGCATGGCTTCAAATTAACCATATACTAGCATACATCGATAAGAATTAGAACGGCAAAAAGATAAAAAGTACTGAAAGATCTTTCAAAAGAAAGTGATGATACATCTTACGATCGAACGATGTTACGGGCAAAATAAGGGAAAAAGAGAAAGCCGGTCATGAAATACCTAGGTAAGAGAGTCGAAAGGCAGCCATGACTGATAAGAAGGTGAGGATCTTCGAAGGAGTCACCATCACCACGAGGGCAACTCCTTGCCCACTCCATAAAGACTGGAACTAGGATGCCACGACTTCTGACTCTACCTAAAAAAGGGTACATGCCCTCTCGCCTTGTCTCAAAGGGCGCCATACCGTCGGCAGTCATAGTGCTCACCACAGAGTCGTGCCTCTGCCACCTCCTATTACGCCTTGCCCCACCCAACCAGCGTGGGTAGTCTCCGGCCAGCCTCTGGCAGCGGCGGGATCTTCCAACCACCTCCTCCTCCAACCCTGCTCTCCTCTCAGCCTCCTCTCGCTGTCGCATGCCCTCATCTCCTCCAACGGCACTATATTTCATTCAGAGCTACATAATGCCATCAGATTTTTGGATACAAGTACGAACCATGCAAATGTGCATTCTGCAGGACTGTATACATTAGTCCACAAATAGAACCATTCGAGTTGAACTAAAAAACATGATGACAAAAATTTAGCTCAGTATTTTTTTTACTAATGAAAAAACATATTAGACCCAAAGTGGTCGCACCCTTCCACAGAGCTACATGCCCCGGGCTGCCCTTTTTTTTTAGAAAAAACATATTCAGAAAGTAGAAGAAACATTTGATCCATGAAAACCATCAATCAATAGGTTATATTTGCTAGTACAAAAGGCAAAGGATCTATGGATAAAATTCGACAACATCTAACTGATATGGGGATTGAAGATTAGAAAAGTACCCTGCCTAGTTACCAACTATACAACCCGGATATGGACTAAGACTGACTCACGGAGAGATTCCAGCTGCAGGTAGTGGTAGATCGCTGCAAACGGCAGCGATGCGTTCACCTCTCCATCTCCTCATGCCGGATATCCGGCAGGTGTCATGGATGCCCTCGGATCTTCCCGGGAGCACCACCCATCTTCTCCATGTTGACACCTATGGACAGATCTACACCTTGCCGTTGCAGACAGATGGAAGGCACGATCTTTTTTTTAGGGCCAGGCTTGATTTTATTAAGGCACATCTGTACGAGTCGGCCCAGATTGATCTCTAGCATAGATGGGCCAATAGACCATACAGCAACACTGTTTGAAATTGTTGTATTCGTTTGTGAATCTGAAGGAAAAAGGATTTTCGCTCATATCCCAAGAGCCTACAAACGATCCGGTGAGTGAGCTCCCTGTCGCTCGAGTGCTATAAAATGCCACACTCGTACTACTGTACACATTTTGTAGAAGACCCGTGCATATCTAACCGTGTGTGACCAATGAGGCACTTATGAAGGTGAACATTCCATCACATCGCCTGTCTTGTCGGTCCTGTCGCCATCGGTGTCCTGGGGAAGGCCAGTGGTGGAAGGAAGAGGGGTTGGTGTGAGCCGCAGATGCATTAATTAGATTATTGGGACACTCAGTCGATCTCAACAACCACTGGCCAACAATACTATCTGACAATGTCAGTACATTGAATATCAACATAGATACATGAAAGTTTATCGGAGATACACATTGCACAAGTTTGTAATATAGACTGGCTAATATAGAAGATGCGAGGTCATCACGGGGAGCTGGAGAAGGATATGAATGTGGTCTCACTAGAGCGTACCCCCACGTAGCCGATCGTGGAGGTCAGGTTGCAACTTCGTCAAGCACTTCTAACATGTCAGAGCATGTTGCGACTACCCTCATATGATGATTGCAAAGCAACATGGTGTTGTCCTGAGGCATCACACTGTGCAATGCTTGTTCTTTCCGTTTGAGTAAATGACCCCTTCCCAATATCTCCTATTCTCAAGGTAACATACATTTTCTATTCTTTTTCCTTTTACACGGGAAGATCCCCATAGGTATTTGTCTCCTATTCTCATGAGATAATGACTGGCTCGAGCATATGTAATTGGACGAAGAGCGGGGAGGGGGCAGAGATTGAGATGGCTAGTATGCTGATATTATAGTACTATATGTTGTGATAACTTTACTTTAATGCCAATATACACGGTAGGTGCTCTATCCATCAACATCGACATGTTCGTGAGGAATTTCCATGGGTGAGATCCAGCCACGTGGCCCTGTCTTTAGCCACACTATTACCAAATACACTGTCCCCTATCCATTATAGGCCACACACGGGACATATCTCAAGTGGTACATCTCGAAA
>NW_025232610.1:0-9412 GCF_018294505.1 Triticum aestivum | reverse complement strand
TTACAAGCTTGGCGGCTGCCTTTGCAATTGGTACCTATATGATGATATCTCCAGTTGCTCACAAGGCTGCTATAGCAGTATGCGTCTTGAGTTCCCTCGTATTGCTCTATACAAATGCGGAACTGACAATAAAAAATGTTGTTCTGATAGTACCATTATGTACAAGAAGTGGAATAATTTTGGGACTCCTGAGATCCGTGGTCATTATCATAGGCATTATTATATTTCAACTTTGGCCCATAATAGTCATATTTTGTTCGACTGCAAGAAACTACCCTGCTGGCAAAATGGAACCAGCGGTACAACCACCGACACCATTTGTTTGAAGAGAGGCCAAATAGATGCATGCCTTCTAGGTGTGGCTCTTTTCACACTGACATTGATGATTTCAGATCTACTATCATTAGAATTATGTTTGGTGAGAAACTTTTATGAACCATGGGCATGTTGTGTTGTGCCTAGACTTTTATTTGTTCAAGGGTTGATGTAATTCTGTTTGTATTGTCAAGCTGATATTTGTGATTCATGTAAGCTAATTGAAGGAGCTCTGTTTATTTTTTGTTAGGAATATATATTTTAACATTACTTTAAATAGAGATTTCTCTATAGTGCTAGTTTAAAGAAATGACATGTTCTGCTCATTGCCGTGGAGCCACGCCTATACAACGATATCAGGCTCTTTTGCCATGCCAGTGATGTCTCCGATGGTTTTGTATGCCATGCAGAAGCAGTCCAGCAGAGCGGCCATTCTGTCGACATAGCTGCATTCACAGGAGTCCATGTGGATCAGATTGCCAGGAAGCTGCATGTGGTGAGCGACTGGGGCGCATATAGGGCTGCAAGAAAAGCTCGAGGCTCGTGGACCGCTCGAGATCAACTCGTATTTTAGTTCGACTCGAAATCGACTCGAAAAGAAATGAGCCGAGTATGAGCACTTTATGTAGCTCAATCGAAAAATGAGCCGATGTTGAGCCAGCATTGGCTCGCTCGATTTTAGCTTGATAGCTCGATATCATATAAGCATATTAAATAATCTCCATGTCTATTACGAAGAATTAGGATCACCCGTTGCCATATATGTTTTGTACGATTTTTCTTCATTTTACCTACTAGGAAACATGGAAATGAAGCATGGAGAAATTTTAGCCTCAATATGAGACGTGGTCAACTACGTGTTCAATATCGTGTAATATTTGGCCAAAGTTTGAAAGCAGACGCACCTTTGTTATCTTCTATCCACGATCTCTTGTTATTGAATACTAGTCTTCAGTTGATAAAGAATAAGTTGTTTTGTGGGAGGGGCGTTTCGGCTCCCGGGTCCAGATGATCCTGAAATCTGGGCCATCTAGACGAGCTATGGGATCCGTGCCATGCATTATACGCGGCCAGAATAAGTGGAATACACGCAGTTGGGCCCCTGTACTCGTGATGTCAGACAACGGGGGGTGGATGGCAGTCGAGCCGCCGTTAACGGCGGGATAGCGTGGAGTCGTGCATCACCTGGACCCACAAGTATTCCCATCCATCAGTTCCGTCCCCTGTTTGAGCAAAAAGGGGATCGAGCCGAGAGGTGAAATAGAGTTGGTGGTCGGCGGCGGCGGCTGGTGTGTCCTCGACGACGCGCGTCGGCGGCGTGTTCCCTAGTTGGCGGTGACGCTTCTGTTAGAATAAATCCGAGGCACTCCGTTGATCTATCAAGGACCAAGCAATCACACAAGGCACGACACCGAGATTTGTTAACGAGGTTCATCGATATGGCTACATCTCCGGGGCTTGACTACGGGCGCTCCTCCCCGTGACACCGTCACAATACCGCATCCTGGCCGCCCGGGCGCCGGCACATGCCGCCGGCTCCCCCGCGTGCCCGCGCTATTATGTTGGCATAGGTTACATCGTGTGTCTACCCCCGATATATATGAGAGGCCTAGGATACAAGTGTCCTATTAGGACACAACTCCTACCCTGTCTACACACAGTCCAAAACCAAGTCCAACTGTAACCTACCTTGTACAATAATATTCGACACAATTCTAACAAACTCCACCTTGGCGAATATTCTTCACCACCTTGAATTCATCCATGCATCGAACCTCCTTGTACATTGGACTTGAGATACGCTATGAGCACCGCTGCTACTCCCAGACTCCATGTGACTCCACCTGCAACTTGTAGTCCCTTTTTTTCTTGATCACAGTCAATACTCGAGCGAAATTAAGTTCCTTGTTACTCTAGTCCGTGCTCCCAACTTCCGGAGAATCCGTTCAATGCCATCACACACCGACCATTGTCTGCGTGAAAGTGAACAACTCACAAATTGGACGCCACATATAAGAGTTACCTGAACTCAACATCACCGCTCTTTCATGACCGTCTGTCTGAAACTTGAAGGAATTTGATCGTCGCCCTGTGTCACCCTGAGTCAAATTCACAGTTGTCTCATCCTTTTTCCCGGATAGTCTCTGACATGTCCCACAGCTATAGCACTCCGCCTCCTTCTGTACTTGTCATCCGCACTTTGCCATGTGCACTGAATACCATAGAATATACAGCCATGTACTCTCTCTGTTTTGACAATTCCAGACTTCCCGCCACTTTCTCAGATTCTCCATGGTCAACTCTTGTCCATCTTCCGGCACCGATAGACCCAGTCACCAACTTGAATCCGGTACTCGTTAACACTGCTTCAGCACCCCCTGCACACTTCGTCTGACCACATGTCACACCATTAGTGCCTTGGCCTGTCGCTGTGTCCCGTGCTTACTGCACGCCTCGCCGCTATCACCGCGTCGAGCCTCTGCTGTCCTGGTCAAGTCTCCCGGGCAGCTAGCCCACACCGCCTCAACCCCCACTGCAGAGAACCACCGATCATCACCGACCGATGCCGAGTATCACGTCTCCATCAGACCATTGGGCCCCAGTCCGATCCACGTGTCTCTCGCTATCCCGCTAAAATAGGCTTCGACTCTCTGAATTCTTACACCGTAGCCCCTCCATCAGCACAGAGTGAAGTCTTCCGCCGGACTCCAGCTCCACCTTCAACATGCCTCCATGGTGGTTGTACATGCCACCCTCCCGTGCCCTGTCGACTTCAAGCTCTCATGTGCACCGTCTTGAATCAACCCCGCGCCATAGTCCGTCGAAGCCTGCACCACGTGTTTCCACGCCCCAGAAGTCGGCCACCAACAGCATCACACTCCTATGTCGTCGTCGCTGAAATCACCGCCGTCTTCTACTTTGACCAACATCCATGTCAGTCCATCAGACAATCCAGTCCGACCCAGGCGAACTTATCCGACTGCAACCATGCTCCACCCTGCGTCGTGTCCGCCTCGCACAACTATGCACTGCCTTGACGCCCTGTATATGCATGATCCCGCACGATGCGCTCCAGGCTCCCAAATCATCTTCCGCGAAAATCCTACATCACATGATCATCGGCTTCCATGTAAATTGGCTTGCTTCTGCAATGTATTCAAGCACATGTACTGTACTAATCCAACCAAATCTCCTTTGGTCTCACGTGGTGCTGCACCTTTTGCACAACCATCGATGCTTCCTGATAGATTGCCTTAAGCCAAATGCCTCTCTCAATGTATCAGCCGCCTTGTGATTCTTGTTCGCTAGATTGGTCTGCTTCTTGCCTCTACGCACATGCCTTTTTTTTCACCAAACAAATCTCGTGTATTTGCAGGTTCTTCAGCACATCCTTACACAACAACGTACATCTACCAAGCTTCTCGGCTGATCCCAGCTTCATGCATGCCTCTGACAGCCGTCACCTCGTCATGTGACCATGTGCGCCTTGCGCATGTCCGCCACAACCCGGCCCGGTGCCTCCGCTAGCTATTACCTTCTACCGCGTGAACCAGGCCACGTTCAGGGCCTAATTCCTGCTGCACGCATGCTAGGGTTGCACACCTGCACCGATCGACCACGCTGCCGCCGCCGCAATTGCTCTTCCGATCTCGCCGAGTATGCCTGTACAAGCTCGCTAACACCAGCGTTTCCAGCCCACCAGCCATGACCGAACACCCGTGAGTCCACTGAGATTTATTCCGGGCACCTGGGCTCTGATACCACTTGTTAGAATAAATCTGAGGCACTCCGTTTATCTACCAAGGACCAAGCAATCACACAAGGCACGACACCGAGATTTGTTAACGAGGTTTACCGATATGGCTACATCCCCGGGGCTTGACTACGGGCGCTTCTCCCTGTGACACCGTCACAATACTGCATCCTGGCCGCCCGGGCGCCGGCACATGCCGCCGGCTCCCCTGCGTGCCCGCGCTATTATGTTGGCATAGGTTACATCGTGTGTCTACCCCCGATATATATGAGAGGCCTAGGATACGGGTGTCCTATTAGGACACAACTCCTACCCTGTCTACACACAGTCCAAAACCAAGTCCAACTGTAACCTACCTTGTACAATAATATTCGACACAATTCTAACAGCTGCCCTGGCGATGGATTTCCCCGTTTGTCCGGTAGACACGTAAGCTAATCGTTTGTTCCACACGAAATGGGCTTCCTCTCGATTGACTATCTCGCATCAGAAAAGCTCAGAGCTTTGGGTTGTACTTCTGCAGGTTGCCAATCTTTCTGGATGAGGCCGCTAGCACGGCGGCCCCAGCTGATTGGTGGCACTGGCCGTGGGGGAGAGGAATCCGCAAATGGATCTCGGGGGGCGGTGGTCGCCGGATGTGGGCACAATTCATTTGGGCAGATTGAACTGATAGTAGTGATGGAGGCTCTGCTCAATCTACTGGCAAGGTTGATCCTCAAGACTCTGGATGGACTAAGAGGTAATTGGAATTTTTTCTGGTAGTAGCTAATTGTTCTGTACTAGCTGTACTTGCAAATGGTGTCTCTCTTTATTCTAAGATTATTTGCAACAAAATGGTGTCTGGAAAATGTTAGGTGGGCTATGATTTAGTTAATAGAGCCTTGATTTTGTTGTGATGGATATGAGAATTTGTAGTTATAATGTCAGGTGTTTTGGTATGTTGTTGTTGCCCTGATTTAGTTTTCTTGTCACTCAAAAAGTATTGACCAGGGAGGGTGGCCAAGCAGCATCTGGTAAGCCGTTGTTTCAGTAGATGGCATCTTAATTCAGAGAAAAAAAATTACGGGCTTTATGCTCATAAAAACATGTGTGCGTACGAAAAAATGCAGGTCAAGTGGTTCCCCGTCTGTCTGCTAAGGTCCGACCAAAACGTGAGTTCAGAGAGAAGCACCCAAAAATGTTGAGACTGGTTCCTGATGAACCAATGGGCGCTGATGTGTTTGGATTTGACGATAAAATGAAGCGGTGCTTCGACTTGGAGAAGTCAAGGGATTGTGCTCTGGCAAAAGTGAGGGGAATGTGTGTTATGCTGAATGGATATTGAATCGACGACATGTGAATTTTGCAGGAAATGGTACCACCATACACATCCCTACACGGTTCAGCCCACAGGCAACCAAAGTTGAGTCATCCTTTGATGCGCGACGCTGACCCAGAAGTGGACCACATGGTCGCAATGTGGAAACTAGTGAGGAAGGAGGCAGCAAAACTGTTAGCTGGATTGCCTAACTGCTTCAAGGTTATCCCAGGCCCAAGGCTTGGGGTGAGTGATGGTTTCAGTTATTAGCACTAGATTCTACATTTTATCGTTCTGTCCCAGGTTTTTTGTGTAATAACAAGTCTGAAAATAAATACAGCCTGAGCTCATGGAGGCAGAGAGGTCGTCCAACCTTAATTATGACTAAATTGCGACAATGATAAATGAAGAGCACACTGGCATGCGGATTGAAGCTGCTAAAAAGGTATAATTTTCATCCAGATTGAATTCGCGGTTATTTTAGGCATGTGTACGCGTGTGGTATTGACAAAAAAAAGTCTGGGACGCCTGACTCGCAGATTATGATACTGCTGAAGCATATGGATAGCTGGGCTGTGTATGCTGTTGATATGGAAAAGAAAATCTGCTTAGTGATGGACCCAGTTGAGACAGAGGAACCGCGGCATGAGGTGGAGGCTAAGCACAGGAGGAATGCTATCAGGGTGCTGTCTAACATGCATCGTTGTATACATGAGTGCATCCCAGGGACCAGGATCTCCTCTGCGGGTTGGGCATTGGACTACAATACTGCGACACATATCTTCTGTGAGAGGTATGTGCCATCGTTTAGAACTGCGCTAGCTACAAAAACTTTAAACCCAACCATTTCATGAGTGTTGATTCGGACAGGGAGGAGAGTTGGATTTATGCAATGTACTACCTTCGAGAATACACAGGCGAGAAGCTTCAGATCCTGACAGATGTAAGCATATGCTTGAAAATCTTCATTTCATAAGTACAGTGTGTGCCACCGGTCTGAAGATGTAACTAACACAAATTAAAAATTGATACTATTTGACAGAACCAGATTGACTACCTGGGGATGTCCCTTGCGCACCATCTGGTGACCATGCAGGAGAACAGGGCAGTCCTGCCATGGTGCATGAGGGAGCCGGAGGAGGAGGACTAGAATGGAAGGCTTGATGGCCATCTTCACGATAAAACAAGATTTTCTGGTCCTCCTAGTTCAAGGAGCTGGCCTTTGTTACGTTTCCTTGAAGTATTTCTGGCCATAGACAAGGCTAGAACCTAGTCCATCCCGTTGTTGAGAAACAATGGGAGTGTGTATGCAGAACAACTACTAGATCGCGTCTCGTATATTCGTATGTGTGTTTGAACTAATCCATTTGTGTTGGAAATGTTTCTGGTCATGCATGATGGATGTTGCCCTATTAGCGACCACATGAATCAACAGTTGTGTGCTAGAAGGTCAAAAGAAAAAGGTGGTCATTGTCAGGCATGATTTGAGTGGAAAAGAGATGAATTGGCATCAATATTTTGTATGGAGAAAGCAAGATAAATCACATAGCTGGTTGACCTGACAAAAGTACACGTGAGTCCAGATTGGTCACGGCTGGTACATCTCCGTCACGCGCCATCTGGACTACAACGGCGTTAACGAGCCATCTGCCTGTCGTACAACTGTGAGTCTGTGACATGGGCCAGGGGTCCATTTCTTATATCCGAATACGTTGGTGAATACAACCCTGTGCAGAACTCTCGAGGCATATGTGTGGTCCAGAATGCAGGAGCATTTGGACCCGGGAGCCGAATTGCATTTCCGGAATTTTATAGTGATTTTTTTCTATTGAGGCCTATCTTACTTTAAAATTTGCCTTAACATAACATTAATAATCATCTTATTTAGGTCGAAATAAGCTCGAGATCGTTACAAGCTGAGCATGAGCCACATTCTATAGCTCGACCTTGAGCTTCACATATTTTGAGCTCGCTCAAATTTTAGTATGAGTTGAGCTGAGCCTAGGCCAACTCGCTCGAACTCGGCTCACTTGCAGCCCTAGGCGCATACGACACTTCCCCCGCCTATTCAGCCTCTCGCCTCACTCCCAGGGCCTTCTTCCTTGGCTCCCGCCCAGCTTTCGGCCCCTCCCCTCACCCACACCTCGGGCATCCCCTTAATTACCCCGATTAGAGCATGGTTAATAGTATAACCAGCTGCTGGCTATATGGAACTGCCATGTCATTTATAGCCATCATTTATATTCACTCAAACAGTAGTATGGACAATAAGGTTGGCTATTGCACTAGTATTTTTTTCTATCTTCTCTCTTTCTCTTTCTTCACATTAATTGTATTTGCCTAGGAATAGGCATATAGCTAGGCTCTTGCATGATGACTCATTCCCCTTAATTTTTCACACCTCTCTCCTCCACATAGACAAAAGTGCCATGTAAGCGGGCTATAAGCCCACTAGTGTACTTGCTCTTAGTCTAGGCATCCCTCCATGCTCCAAGGGCATGTGCCAATTTTTTTTAGAATAATCTTAGTTAGTTATTCCTTTCCATCCCATAGGATAAGATGTGATTACAAGAATGATGATTTGTAGCTCCAAGGTGCTCCATCCACCGAAATCAACACCTTTCATTATCATTGACAGATCTTAGCTTTAAATTTCAAAATTATTAAATAGAAAAACATACATTTGCAATACACCTGATGAATACAGGCTGTGTGGGTCCAGATTTAAATGATAAATGTACTTTTGGGACAGTTAAAACAGTATTCTTTAATTGTTTGTTTCTCTCTCCTCCATTGTCATTCATTACCTGACCTCGTATGCTCACTCCACCCAAACACTATCGTCATACCTGACCCCCCATGTTACTCGCTCTCTCAGGCACATATTGTTCATCTTCGTCCTTGGAGCGCCCTGTGACACTCAACCTTGGTATTCCTCAAACCCGCGGTTGGATGGTTAGGAGGATAGTGTTATTCCCAGCCTACCAAAGTTTAAGTTTTAGACTTGACATTGATGCTCGCACTATTCCTTAATTTATTTCAGGCTTCCGGCGATGTTCATTCAGTGGGAGGAGACGTTCATCTCGATTGCGAGGCGTCTACGGTGACTTCGTAAAAATCTCAAGATGATATGTGGCTTAGTCTCTTGGAGGTGCTCACAGGGATATGGTGTGTGTGTGTTCATTTATAGGGTTTAGTGTATGCTCATGTATGTGAGCGACTTTGATTATACTACGGTCAATAAAAGAGATTGCTATTCTTCAGCGGAGGTCCTCACTCCTCACACATATACGCTATCTGGCTGTTATGGACTTTTGATATATGTATACATTGTACGTACCCAGACTAGGCTGGCGCATGGAGGTGGCCATTGTAGCGATCGCACCCGTACAATATGGCAGCGATCTAATGTCTAAAAGAAGAACAAAGAACGACCTCGCAAGGATTCAAACACCAGACCTGTAGGTCGCAAAGTGCTGCTAAGTGCTAATCAATCAACCCGAGAAGGGTTGGTGACTAACATTGAATGCGCCACTTTAAGAACTAAGAACAACACATAATCCGGGTAGTTTTTAGATTATTTTTTTGACTTTTATTGGAAATTATGAAGAAATTTTAAAAAAAGCTAGTAATGTTGGAAAATTCGACAATTTTTTTGAATAACTCGTACACACTATGATTTTTTTAGAACACATCTCTTTTTTGACATAAACAATTTTTGAAGATCCCAATTTTTTCTAAAAAATACGGACATTTTTAAATTTAGAGAATAAAACATATTAAAGGGAACAATTTTGAAATTCTAAATAATTTTTCAAAAGCGCGAACATTTTTTGAAATTCTCAAACTTTTTGGTCTGCTGAGAAAATTTTGAAAATTGGAACATTTTTTAACATTCCGAACAGTTTTCAGAAACCAAGAACATTTTCTGAAATTCTCGTACATTCACGGAATTTATGAAAAAAATATGAAAACACGAATGTTTTTTGAAATTTCAAGCAGTTTTTAGAAACTCGAATTTTTTTAAATTGCGAATAATTTTTTGA
>NW_025232609.1:0-9412 GCF_018294505.1 Triticum aestivum | reverse complement strand
TCAAAAAATTATTCGCAATTTAAAAAAATTCGAGTTTCTAAAAACTGCTTGAAATTTCAAAAAACATTCGTGTTTTCATATTTTTTTCATAAATTCCGTGAATGTACGAGAATTTCAGAAAATGTTCTTGGTTTCTGAAAACTGTTCGGAATGTTAAAAAATGTTCCAATTTTCAAAATTTTCTCAGCAGACCAAAAAGTTTGAGAATTTCAAAAAATGTTCGCGCTTTTGAAAAATTATTTAGAATTTCAAAATTGTTCCCTTTAATATGTTTTATTCTCTAAATTTAAAAATGTCCGTATTTTTTAGAAAAAATTGGGATCTTCAAAAATTGTTTATGTCAAAAAAGAGATGTGTTCTAAAAAAATCATAGTGTGTACGAGTTATTCAAAAAAATTGTCGAATTTTCCAACATTACTAGCTTTTTTTAAAATTTCTTCATAATTTCCAATAAAAGTCAAAAAAATAATCTAAAAACTACCCGGATTATGTGTTGTTCTTAGTTCTTAAAGTGGCGCATTCAATGTTAGTCACCAACCCTTCTCGGGTTGATTGATTAGCACTTAGCAGCACTTTGCGACCTACAGGTCTGGTGTTTGAATCCTTGCGAGGTCGTTCTTTGTTCTTCTTTTAGACATTAGATCGCTGCCATATTGTACGGGTGCGATCGCTACAATGGCCACCTCCATGCGCCAGCCTAGTCTGGGTACGTACAATGTATACATATATCAAAAGTCCATAACAGCCAGATAGCGTATATGTGTGAGGAGTGAGGACCTCCGCTGAAGAATAGCAATCTCTTTTATTGACCGTAGTATAATCAAAGTCGCTCACATACATGAGCATACACTAAACCCTATAAATGAACACACACACACCATATCCCTGTGAGCACCTCCAAGAGACTAAGCCACATATCATCTTGAGATTTTTACGAAGTCACCGTAGACGCCTCGCAATCGAGATGAACGTCTCCTCCCACTGAATGAACATCGCCGGAAGCCTGAAATAAATTAAGGAATAGTGCGAGCATCAATGTCAAGTCTAAAACTTAAACTTTGGTAGGCTGGGAATAACACTATCCTCCTAACCATCCAACCGCGGGTTTGAGGAATACCAAGGTTGAGTGTCACAGGGCGCTCCAAGGACGAAGATGAACAATATGTGCCTGAGAGAGCGAGTAACATGGGGGGTCAGGTATGACGATAGTGTTTGGGTGGAGTGAGCATACGAGGTCAGGTAATGAATGACAATGGAGGAGAGAGAAACAAACAATTAAAGAATACTGTTTTAACTGTCCCAAAAGTACATTTATCATTTAAATCTGGACCCACACAGCCTGTATTCATCAGGTGTATTGCAAATGTATGTTTTTCTATTTAATAATTTTGAAATTTAAAGCTAAGATCTGTCAATGATAATGAAAGGTGTTGATTTCGGTGGATGGAGCACCTTGGAGCTACAAATCATCATTCTTGTAATCACATCTTATCCTATGGGATGGAAAGGAATAACTAACTAAGATTATTCTAAAAAAAATTGGCACATGCCCTTGGAGCATGGAGGGATGCCTAGACTAAGAGCAAGTACACTAGTGGGCTTATAGCCCGCTTACATGGCACTTTTGTCTATGTGGAGGAGAGAGGTGTGAAAAATTAAGGGGAATGAGTCATCATGCAAGAGCCTAGCTATATGCCTATTCCTAGGCAAATACAATTAATGTGAAGAAAGAGAAAGAGAGAAGATAGAAAAAAATACTAGTGCAATAGCCAACCTTATTGTCCATACTACTGTTTGAGTGAATATAAATGATGGCTATAAATGACATGGCAGTTCCATATAGCCAGCAGCTGGTTATACTATTAACCATGCTCTAATCGGGGTAATTAAGGGGATGCCCGAGGTGTGGGTGAGGGGAGGGGCCGAAAGCTGGGCGGGAGCCAAGGAAGAAGGCCCTGGGAGTGAGGCGAGAGGCTGAATAGGCGGGGGAAGTGTCGTATGCGCCTAGGGCTGCAAGTGAGCCGAGTTCGAGCGAGTTGGCCTAGGCTCAGCTCAACTCATACTAAAATTTGAGCGAGCTCAAAATATGTGAAGCTCAAGGTCGAGCTATAGAATGTGGCTCATGCTCAGCTTGTAACGATCTCGAGCTTATTTCGACCTAAATAAGATGATTATTAATGTTATGTTAAGGCAAATTTTAAAGTAAGATAGGCCTCAATAGAAAAAAATCACTATAAAATTCCGGAAATGCAATTCGGCTCCCGGGTCCAAATGCTCCTGCATTCTGGACCACACATATGCCTCGAGAGTTCTGCACAGGGTTGTATTCACCAACGTATTCGGATATAAGAAATGGACCCCTGGCCCATGTCACAGACTCACAGTTGTACGACAGGCAGATGGCTCGTTAACGCCGTTGTAGTCCAGATGGCGCGTGACGGAGATGTACCAGCCGTGACCAATCTGGACTCACGTGTACTTTTGTCAGGTCAACCAGCTATGTGATTTATCTTGCTTTCTCCATACAAAATATTGATGCCAATTCATCTCTTTTCCACTCAAATCATGCCTGACAATGACCACCTTTTTCTTTTGACCTTCTAGCACACAACTGTTGATTCATGTGGTCGCTAATAGGGCAACATCCATCATGCATGACCAGAAACATTTCCAACACAAATGGATTAGTTCAAACACACATACGAATATACGAGACGCGATCTAGTAGTTGTTCTGCATACACACTCCCATTGTTTCTCAACAACGGGATGGACTAGGTTCTAGCCTTGTCTATGGCCAGAAATACTTCAAGGAAACGTAACAAAGGCCAGCTCCTTGAACTAGGAGGACCAGAAAATCTTGTTTTATCGTGAAGATGGCCATCAAGCCTTCCATTCTAGTCCTCCTCCTCCGGCTCCCTCATGCACCATGGCAGGACTGCCCTGTTCTCCTGCATGGTCACCAGATGGTGCGCAAGGGACATCCCCAGGTAGTCAATCTGGTTCTGTCAAATAGTATCAATTTTTAATTTGTGTTAGTTACATCTTCAGACCGGTGGCACACACTGTACTTATGAAATGAAGATTTTCAAGCATATGCTTACATCTGTCAGGATCTGAAGCTTCTCGCCTGTGTATTCTCGAAGGTAGTACATTGCATAAATCCAACTCTCCTCCCTGTCCGAATCAACACTCATGAAATGGTTGGGTTTAAAGTTTTTGTAGCTAGCGCAGTTCTAAACGATGGCACATACCTCTCACAGAAGATATGTGTCGCAGTATTGTAGTCCAATGCCCAACCCGCAGAGGAGATCCTGGTCCCTGGGATGCACTCATGTATACAACGATGCATGTTAGACAGCACCCTGATAGCATTCCTCCTGTGCTTAGCCTCCACCTCATGCCGCGGTTCCTCTGTCTCAACTGGGTCCATCACTAAGCAGATTTTCTTTTCCATATCAACAGCATACACAGCCCAGCTATCCATATGCTTCAGCAGTATCATAATCTGCGAGTCAGGCGTCCCAGACTTTTTTTTGTCAATACCACACGCGTACACATGCCTAAAATAACCGCGAATTCAATCTGGATGAAAATTATACCTTTTTAGCAGCTTCAATCCGCATGCCAGTGTGCTCTTCATTTATCATTGTCGCAATTTAGTCATAATTAAGGTTGGACGACCTCTCTGCCTCCATGAGCTCAGGCTGTATTTATTTTCAGACTTGTTATTACACAAAAAACCTGGGACAGAACGATAAAATGTAGAATCTAGTGCTAATAACTGAAACCATCACTCACCCCAAGCCTTGGGCCTGGGATAACCTTGAAGCAGTTAGGCAATCCAGCTAACAGTTTTGCTGCCTCCTTCCTCACTAGTTTCCACATTGCGACCATGTGGTCCACTTCTGGGTCAGCGTCGCGCATCAAAGGATGACTCAACTTTGGTTGCCTGTGGGCTGAACCGTGTAGGGATGTGTATGGTGGTACCATTTCCTGCAAAATTCACATGTCGTCGATTCAATATCCATTCAGCATAACACACATTCCCCTCACTTTTGCCAGAGCACAATCCCTTGACTTCTCCAAGTCGAAGCACCGCTTCATTTTATCGTCAAATCCAAACACATCAGCGCCCATTGGTTCATCAGGAACCAGTCTCAACATTTTTGGGTGCTTCTCTCTGAACTCACGTTTTGGTCGGACCTTAGCAGACAGACGGGGAACCACTTGACCTGCATTTTTTCGTACGCACACATGTTTTTATGAGCATAAAGCCCGTAATTTTTTTTCTCTGAATTAAGATGCCATCTACTGAAACAACGGCTTACCAGATGCTGCTTGGCCACCCTCCCTGGTCAATACTTTTTGAGTGACAAGAAAACTAAATCAGGGCAACAACAACATACCAAAACACCTGACATTATAACTACAAATTCTCATATCCATCACAACAAAATCAAGGCTCTATTAACTAAATCATAGCCCACCTAACATTTTCCAGACACCATTTTGTTGCAAATAATCTTAGAATAAAGAGAGACACCATTTGCAAGTACAGCTAGTACAGAACAATTAGCTACTACCAGAAAAAATTCCAATTACCTCTTAGTCCATCCAGAGTCTTGAGGATCAACCTTGCCAGTAGATTGAGCAGAGCCTCCATCACTACTATCAGTTCAATCTGCCCAAATGAATTGTGCCCACATCCGGCGACCACCGCCCCCCGAGATCCATTTGCGGATTCCTCTCCCCCACGGCCAGTGCCACCAATCAGCTGGGGCCGCCGTGCTAGCGGCCTCATCCAGAAAGATTGGCAACCTGCAGAAGTACAACCCAAAGCTCTGAGCTTTTCTGATGCGAGATAGTCAATCGAGAGGAAGCCCATTTCGTGTGGAACAAACGATTAGCTTACGTGTCTACCGGACAAACGGGGAAATCCATCGCCAGGGCAGCTGTTAGAATTGTGTCGAATATTATTGTACAAGGTAGGTTACAGTTGGACTTGGTTTTGGACTGTGTGTAGACAGGGTAGGAGTTGTGTCCTAATAGGACACCCGTATCCTAGGCCTCTCATATATATCGGGGGTAGACACACGATGTAACCTATGCCAACATAATAGCGCGGGCACGCAGGGGAGCCGGCGGCATGTGCCGGCGCCCGGGCGGCCAGGATGCAGTATTGTGACGGTGTCACAGGGAGAAGCGCCCGTAGTCAAGCCCCGGGGATGTAGCCATATCGGTAAACCTCGTTAACAAATCTCGGTGTCGTGCCTTGTGTGATTGCTTGGTCCTTGGTAGATAAACGGAGTGCCTCAGATTTATTCTAACAAGTGGTATCAGAGCCCAGGTGCCCGGAATAAATCTCAGTGGACTCACGGGTGTTCGGTCATGGCTGGTGGGCTGGAAACGCTGGTGTTAGCGAGCTTGTACAGGCATACTCGGCGAGATCGGAAGAGCAATTGCGGCGGCGGCAGCGTGGTCGATCGGTGCAGGTGTGCAACCCTAGCATGCGTGCAGCAGGAATTAGGCCCTGAACGTGGCCTGGTTCACGCGGTAGAAGGTAATAGCTAGCGGAGGCACCGGGCCGGGTTGTGGCGGACATGCGCAAGGCGCACATGGTCACATGACGAGGTGACGGCTGTCAGAGGCATGCATGAAGCTGGGATCAGCCGAGAAGCTTGGTAGATGTACGTTGTTGTGTAAGGATGTGCTGAAGAACCTGCAAATACACGAGATTTGTTTGGTGAAAAAAAAGGCATGTGCGTAGAGGCAAGAAGCAGACCAATCTAGCGAACAAGAATCACAAGGCGGCTGATACATTGAGAGAGGCATTTGGCTTAAGGCAATCTATCAGGAAGCATCGATGGTTGTGCAAAAGGTGCAGCACCACGTGAGACCAAAGGAGATTTGGTTGGATTAGTACAGTACATGTGCTTGAATACATTGCAGAAGCAAGCCAATTTACATGGAAGCCGATGATCATGTGATGTAGGATTTTCGCGGAAGATGATTTGGGAGCCTGGAGCGCATCGTGCGGGATCATGCATATACAGGGCGTCAAGGCAGTGCATAGTTGTGCGAGGCGGACACGACGCAGGGTGGAGCATGGTTGCAGTCGGATAAGTTCGCCTGGGTCGGACTGGATTGTCTGATGGACTGACATGGATGTTGGTCAAAGTAGAAGACGGCGGTGATTTCAGCGACGACGACATAGGAGTGTGATGCTGTTGGTGGCCGACTTCTGGGGCGTGGAAACACGTGGTGCAGGCTTCGACGGACTATGGCGCGGGGTTGATTCAAGACGGTGCACATGAGAGCTTGAAGTCGACAGGGCACGGGAGGGTGGCATGTACAACCACCATGGAGGCATGTTGAAGGTGGAGCTGGAGTCCGGCGGAAGACTTCACTCTGTGCTGATGGAGGGGCTACGGCGTAAGAATTCAGAGAGTCGAAGCCTATTTTAGCGGGATAGCGAGAGACACGTGGATCGGACTGGGGCCCAATGGTCTGATGGAGACGTGATACTCGGCATCGGTCGGTGATGATCGATGGTTCTCTGCAGTGGGGGTTGAGGCGGTGTGGGCTAGCTGCCCGGGAGACTTGACCAGGACAGCAGAGGCTCGACGCGGTGATAGCGGCGAGGCGTGCAGTAAGCACGGGACACAGCGACAGGCCAAGGCACTAATGGTGTGACATGTGGTCAGACGAAGTGTGCAGGGGGTGCTGAAGCAGTGTTAACGAGTACCGGATTCAAGTTGGTGACTGGGTCTATCGGTGCCGGAAGATGGACAAGAGTTGACCATGGAGAATCTGAGAAAGTGGCGGGAAGTCTGGAATTGTCAAAACAGAGAGAGTACATGGCTGTATATTCTATGGTATTCAGTGCACATGGCAAAGTGCGGATGACAAGTACAGAAGGAGGCGGAGTGCTATAGCTGTGGGACATGTCAGAGACTATCCGGGAAAAAGGATGAGACAACTGTGAATTTGACTCAGGGTGACACAGGGCGACGATCAAATTCCTTCAAGTTTCAGACAGACGGTCATGAAAGAGCGGTGATGTTGAGTTCAGGTAACTCTTATATGTGGCGTCCAATTTGTGAGTTGTTCACTTTCACGCAGACAATGGTCGGTGTGTGATGGCATTGAACGGATTCTCCGGAAGTTGGGAGCACGGACTAGAGTAACAAGGAACTTAATTTCGCTCGAGTATTGACTGTGATCAAGAAAAAAAGGGACTACAAGTTGCAGGTGGAGTCACATGGAGTCTGGGAGTAGCAGCGGTGCTCATAGCGTATCTCAAGTCCAATGTACAAGGAGGTTCGATGCATGGATGAATTCAAGGTGGTGAAGAATATTCGCCAAGGTGGAGTTTGTTAGAATTGTGTCGAATATTATTGTACAAGGTAGGTTACAGTTGGACTTGGTTTTGGACTGTGTGTAGACAGGGTAGGAGTTGTGTCCTAATAGGACACTTGTATCCTAGGCCTCTCATATATATCGGGGGTAGACACACGATGTAACCTATGCCAACATAATAGCGCGGGCACGCGGGGGAGCCGGCGGCATGTGCCGGCGCCCGGGCGGCCAGGATGCGGTATTGTGACGGTGTCACGGGGAGGAGCGCCCGTAGTCAAGCCCCGGAGATGTAGCCATATCGATGAACCTCGTTAACAAATCTCGGTGTCGTGCCTTGTGTGATTGCTTGGTCCTTGATAGATCAACGGAGTGCCTCGGATTTATTCTAACAGAAGCGTCACCGCCAACTAGGGAACACGCCGCCGACGCGCGTCGTCGAGGACACACCAGCCGCCGCCGCCGACCACCAACTCTATTTCACCTCTCGGCTCGATCCCCTTTTTGCTCAAACAGGGGACGGAACTGATGGATGGGAATACTTGTGGGTCCAGGTGATGCACGACTCCACGCTATCCCGCCGTTAACGGCGGCTCGACTGCCATCCACCCCCCGTTGTCTGACATCACGAGTACAGGGGCCCAACTGCGTGTATTCCACTTATTCTGGCCGCGTATAATGCATGGCACGGATCCCATAGCTCGTCTAGATGGCCCAGATTTCAGGATCATCTGGACCCGGGAGCCGAAACGCCCCTCCCACAAAACAACTTATTCTTTATCAACTGAAGACTAGTATTCAATAACAAGAGATCGTGGATAGAAGATAACAAAGGTGCGTCTGCTTTCAAACTTTGGCCAAATATTACACGATATTGAACACGTAGTTGACCACGTCTCATATTGAGGCTAAAATTTCTCCATGCTTCATTTCCATGTTTCCTAGTAGGTAAAATGAAGAAAAATCGTACAAAACATATATGGCAACGGGTGATCCTAATTCTTCGTAATAGACATGGAGATTATTTAATATGCTTATATGATATCGAGCTATCAAGCTAAAATCGAGCGAGCCAATGCTGGCTCAACATCGGCTCATTTTTCGATTGAGCTACATAAAGTGCTCATACTCGGCTCATTTCTTTTCGAGTCGATTTCGAGTCGAACTAAAATACGAGTTGATCTCGAGCGGTCCACGAGCCTCGAGCTTTTCTTGCAGCCCTATATGCGCCCCAGTCGCTCACCACATGCAGCTTCCTGGCAATCTGATCCACATGGACTCCTGTGAATGCAGCTATGTCGACAGAATGGCCGCTCTGCTGGACTGCTTCTGCATGGCATACAAAACCATCGGAGACATCACTGGCATGGCAAAAGAGCCTGATATCGTTGTATAGGCGTGGCTCCACGGCAATGAGCAGAACATGTCATTTCTTTAAACTAGCACTATAGAGAAATCTCTATTTAAAGTAATGTTAAAATATATATTCCTAACAAAAAATAAACAGAGCTCCTTCAATTAGCTTACATGAATCACAAATATCAGCTTGACAATACAAACAGAATTACATCAACCCTTGAACAAATAAAAGTCTAGGCACAACACAACATGCCCATGGTTCATAAAAGTTTCTCACCAAACATAATTCTAATGATAGTAGATCTGAAATCATCAATGTCAGTGTGAAAAGAGCCACACCTAGAAGGCATGCATCTATTTGGCCTCTCTTCAAACAAATGGTGTCGGTGGTTGTACCGCTGGTTCCATTTTGCCAGCAGGGTAGTTTCTTGCAGTCGAACAAAATATGACTATTATGGGCCAAAGTTGAAATATAATAATGCCTATGATAATGACCACGGATCTCAGGAGTCCCAAAATTATTCCACTTCTTGTACATAATGGTACTATCAGAACAACATTTTTTATTGTCAGTTCCGCATTTGTATAGAGCAATACGAGGGAACTCAAGACGCATACTGCTATAGCAGCCTTGTGAGCAACTGGAGATATCATCATATAGGTACCAATTGCAAAGGCAGCCGCCAAGCTTGTAA
>NW_025232608.1:5636-9415 GCF_018294505.1 Triticum aestivum | reverse complement strand
TTTTTTTCCGACATCGTATGCAAAAGTTATAGCCGTTTTTTTCTGACATTTTCCCTACACTTTTTGCAAAACATGTCCAAATTTAAGTTTTAAAATTTTCCTAACTAGTAGATTTAGTAACATAACTACATCTTGAAGGATTTTAAATTTTGAAGTTTCTATTATTTTCTTTTGCTTTTTACAAATCCCGGTTGCCACGAATCGGTACTAACGGGCATCGTACCCTTTAGTACCGGTTCGTGCCACGAACTGGGACTAAAGGTCCCATTTGAACCGGGAGTAATGCATGTATGGTGCCCTCGCCGCTTGAACCGGGACTAATGCTCACATTAGTCCCGGTTCGTAATGCAACCGGGATTAATGCTCTTTTCTGGCTGGACCAAAGCCCCTTTTTGTACTAGTGTAGGTGTCCTCGTCACAATTTTATAGAATGAACCAATCCTTTTCGCTTTGCTTTATTCTGCAGCCATATCATCCAGAGGGAGAAGGAACCATCTAAGGCACATCAAATCAAGCTAGCGGTCTCTGAACCATTTTAGTCGAGTAGCAGTTTTGCGAAAGGTGACCGTGGCAAACATTTTATCCTGTTACAAGCACATTAGATGAAATGGCGTTTATTGTTGGTGGCTTATTTGTATGCCTAACAAGTTGGGTGCTTTTCTTCAGGGTATGTCATAACCTCAACCTTTAGGTTACTATAAACAAGTTTGGAACAACAAGAATATCAAATTTTAGCTTTTTACTGTTTTGTTACTATAACTGGAATGGAATGGGCTGTGTACGTTAGCCTGATTCAAATCCTTTTCATCTCCAATGAACGATCTGTGTACAACATCAGCCTTCATTCAAACTCCATTTACTGAATAATTTCACAGCGTGTTCTGCTACAGCCAACGCCCAACAGCAAGGCAAACAAAGAAGGCATTAAAGCACTTGTCCTTATGTGATGTAAAAATTGCATTTTATTGTGCTTCCAGTACTAGTTGCATGTTCATGTATGTTACAACAGGTTTATTAAGCTATGAGAGCTCCATTTTGAGTTTCCGTTCTGTTGCAGGTTTCCCAAAGATACACTACTTGATGGAGATTTGGATGATCTACAAGCTGCTGAAGGTTTGCAAGATCTACTATTAAGTTGGTGGAGTGATAATGTAATGCGCCTTGTTTGGTGAACCTGGAGACATTGGCAAGTTCTGCTCATTTTGGTGGTTGTTTTGGCACATAGGCCACTATATGGCCATTTTGGTTGCGTGACACATTTAAAAACATATATACTTCTCCCTTTGTGGAACTACTTCATTTTGGTTGTGTGGCACGTGTATCTAGAAACATTTATGTACTCTTTTTGTGGCACAATCTGCTTATATACATTCTTATGTTAATGGAATGAAGTTTAAGGTTTCCGATGAGACCTATATGTTACTTTGAAATGTATGTATAAATTGTGCGAGGTGCCATGATTGCTTAACATAATGAATGGAAATTATATCAGGAATGCATACAATAGTTTGCTAGTGAAATTGAAGTGCTGGCATCATAACTGCCGGGAAAACATGCATGTGCAGGCAGCTAAACTGCCGGCAATTGTAGTTTCATGTGTCCTGACCAATCTGTCGAGAGAAAACAACTACCGCCAAATCTAAGGGCCAGGGCGGGGAAACTGCCGGGAGAAGTGTATCTGCCGGGACAAGTAATCCCCGGCAGCCGTTCTCGTGGCGGTTCTATCTGCCGGGAGAATCGCTATCCCGGCAGATTGTCTGCCCTTATAAGTATGTTCTCCCGGCAGTTTTTCTGTCCTTATATCAGTGTTGTGGTGTAGTGGGAGTGGGGATGACCTGCCCTCGGGCGGGCAGCCTGTGTGAAATATCAGCGGTCAGGTATCTGGTCTCCCTCAACTTTTTGATGTCCTCCTCCGTGACAGAGGAAGGCATCCACCGGCCCTAGAGGCTGGATCCGGACATGATTGGAGATCCGAAGCACCTGACCTGGGCTTTGGGTGTTAGAACTCGAGGCGGGGGAAGGATTCAATTGAGCACGGGAGGGAAAAAGTAAAAGCCTTGTCCCTTTATAAAGAGGGTGAATATCAAGCGTCCTCCTCGTAGCCGTTTGGGACTTGCCTAAATTCTAGGAGTCCTAGGCGCGGTTGGGTTACCCACGACCGTATTGATGTGAATCCCGTAATAAGGGGGACACGATCTCTGCTTTGACAAGACGTGTCAAGAAACTGCCTCGCGTTATGAGCGGGGCTAGTTAAAGAAAAACGGTTCAAATAATCGCCGAGCCATGGCACGATGTCATGTTGCCAAAACGTGTCAGCAGATTAGATTTGTGGAAATATTATTCTCTCTATGGTGGTACGTGGAACTTATTTTGCAGTGTCATACACTATCCTTTCATTCAAACTATTCTGTGGTATATCCGGAGGAGGAAACCTCCTTGCAATGCCGAAGACAACACTGCGTGCCGGACTCATCGTCATTGAAGCCTGGTTCAGGGGCTACTGAGGGAGTCCGGGATTAGGGGGTCTCCGGACAGCCGGACTATATCCTTTGGCCGTACTGTTGGACCATGAAGATACAAGATTGATGACTTCATCTCGTGTCCGGATGGGACTCTACTTGGCGTGGAAGGCAAGATAGGCAGTACAGATATGGACAACTCCTCCTTTGTAACCGACCTTGTGTAAGCCTAACCCCCTCCGGTGTCTATATAAACCGTAGGGTTTTACTCCGTAGGACAACATACAATCATACCATAGGCTAGCTTCTAGAGTTTAGCCTCTCCGATCTCGTGGTAGATCAACTCTTGTAATACTCATATCATCAAGAATAAATCAAGCAGGACGTAGGGTTTTACCTCCATCAAGAGGGCCCGAACCTGGGTAAAACATCGTGTCCCCTGCCTCCTGTTACCATCCGCCTTAGACGCATAGTTCGGGACCCCCTACCCGAGATCCATCGGTTTTGACACTGACAATGGGTTTGAACCCGTCTGGGACTTCATGCTCCATTACTTCATTTGTGAAGCGAAGAGGGTGTGTGGCGCTTCTATGTTCGGCCACACTGCGGCGTACCTCTGATGGAGTCCATTTGCAGTTTTCAGCCAGGCGTGGCTAGGTTTGTCACGTCCGAATAGGTGGCCGTCGTCGCGTGTCGAGGTGTGTCCTTGCGATCCGTAGATCGCTCTTGGGTGTCCTATTTTACTACCCCAGCCCTGTTGAAGGTTGTATGTACAACCTTGAGCGGTTTTGTTCCTGCCTTTACGGTGAGGTGGGGCGGTCTGTTGTTCGGCTTGAGTTGCCGCTTGAACTGGACCAAGTTGTGGTTGGCCTACCGCATTGTGCGATGATCGTACGGGCTCGAGCGCCTTATCGTCGCCCTGGGTTGCGATCTATGCTTCGGGTAGATTTTAGCTGGGCCACCAAGGCCGTATTTTTTGGCGGCTAGGACTTCGATCAATCTATCATTAAGCAGATCTTCGTCAGCTTGAAGCTGTTGTTGCTTCTTCTTCAGGCTCCTTGAAGTGGCTATTAGTTGGCGCTTTAAGCACTCCTACTCACGAGGTTCCTCAGGCACCATGAAATCCTCGGCGCCGAGGCTCACCTCATCCTCGGAGAGCAGAAGGTAATTGTCCTCCTCCGAATCTTCGTGCGTGGTCCGTTTACCGGGCTATGCTGCTGAGGGAGTCCTGGATTAGGGGGTCTCCGAACAGCCGGACTATATCCTTTGGCCGGACTGTTGGACTATGAAGATACGAGATTGAAGACTTCGTCCTGTGTC
>NW_025232608.1:2997-4060 GCF_018294505.1 Triticum aestivum | reverse complement strand
GGTGGAGGGTGCCCGTGGAGGGGTGGTTGAACAGGACCCCGTGGTGTGGAGGGCTGGATGAACAGTAGACGGTGGAGGGGTGGTTGAACAGTAGCCGGTGGAGTAGCGCGCGGTGGAGGCTGGATGAACAGTAGCTCATGAAGGCTAGAGGGGGTCGACGGTGGAGATGAACAGTATCCCGTGGATTCCCGTTTTGCGGTACGCCACACCCCTCCCGATGAACAGGACCCCCGTTTCGACCGTAGCGCTCGAACACAAGTCTATTTCCTCCGTTTTGCGGTATGCCACACCCCTCCCGATCAACAGGACCCCCGTTTCGACCGTAGGAGGTCCGTTTCCTCCGTTTTGCGGTACGCCACACCCCTCCCGATCAACAGGACCCCCATTTCGACTGTAGGAGGTCCGTTTCCTCCGTTGTGCGGTACGCCAGGCCTCGTTTCCATCGCCTCTTCCGTCCAAGCCCTCTCGATCAACACGACCACACATTCTGTTCCGACCCATGAACACGACGACGACGCTGTTTCTCCGTTCCGACCCAGCCATGTACACCGCCCTCGCCGTACGTATGCGCGAGTAGGCTTTCGAGACCCCGCCCGTATGTACACACACGTGGCCGTGTTTTCTTTCTTGCACCCTGGCAGCTGTACGTACGTGTACATGCTACGTGCGCGCCTCTACTACGACACGTGCACGCCTCTACTACGACACGTGCGCGCCTCTACATCGGCCAGTATGTACGTACACGTTCGCGACCAGAATGACAACGCTACATACGCTTCGACCAGGTGGGTCCCGACTGTCAGGCACTTCGTTGCCTGCGAAGATGTAGCTGGTGGGTCCCAACAGTCATGGGGCGAATCGTTTTTTTTTGCTCGGACGCACTTCCTTGCGTGCCAAGATGTAGCTGGTGGGTCCCAGCAGTCGGGGGGCGGTGGGTCCCAGCAATCAGGGGGGTGAATCATTTTGGTTTTCATTTTTTTTGCCCGAACGCACTTCCTTGCGTGCGAAGATGTAGCTGGTGGGTCCCAGCAGTCAGGGGGGCGAATCGTTTTTTTTGCCCAGA
>NW_025232608.1:0-1835 GCF_018294505.1 Triticum aestivum | reverse complement strand
GACCGGCGCTGGTTTGGGCGGCTGGAGCAAGAAGACCAGAGGTTGAAGAAGCACTACGGCCGTTGGATGGACATCGTACAGTCATTGGAGCTAGAATCGTTCATATTGACTAAGTTGACAAAGCCCTCCGTCCCCGTCAACTTAGTAGGCCCACAAGTCAGCCTGCCACTATACTGGGTCCCAGCTAACAGGGGGAGTATTCATTCTTTTGTGCGTAATAAGGAGGCACTTCCTTGTGTGCGAAGATATAGTTGGTGGGTCCGAGCTGTCAGCAGCGGTAACATTTTTTTTGCGAAATACAGAGGCCCTTTCGGTGGGTCCCAGATGTCAGGCGGAGGAATCATTATTTTGCGCGTAATAAGGAGGCATTTCCTTGCTTGCGGCCGTGGACCCAGCTGTCGGCCTCTCCACCTAAAGTCCAATTCAGATGCATGTCGGTCGTTGACCATGTTGACCAGGCCGCGCCGAGAGCACCAGGGCGGTGGACGACAGCGAGGCCTAGGAAGGGAACGACACAGAGGCAGGGAAGAGTCGGCAATTGTTTCCCACGCGGAAGGGAGTACGACTGTACGAGGGTTTACTGGTTCGTCTGCCATCGCCGGAGAATAACAGCGGGTGTGGGTGAGTAGAGGGATGGCTAGGCCAACGATAGGAGTGCAGTGGGGTGGTGAGGCCTGCGCGGCAGCAGAGCCAGCCGCGGGGAGGAAGGAGCAGGCAGTCCCGGCGGCGCCTGTTTGAGCGGTTGGAGAAGGAAGAGCAGAGATTGAAGAAGCACGATGGCCATTGGATGGCCATCCAACAGTCACTGCTTGTGCGTCAACCTTTTTTAGGAAAGCCTCAAATCTTTGGGAAACAGCATACAACCCATCAGCCATTATTTCTAATAATTTACAACCCATTTGCTAATTATTAAGGTTGTTTTTGGAGCCCATATTCTTTTTTAGCATTATAGCCCATATTGTGGCCACGGTTAAAAAATTATACGAAATTTTGCATATTTCGGTGCGGTCCGAACTGTTTTAATCCTGAAATTTTGACTCACATTCAAGCTAATTTTAAAAATAAATGTATATCAATATAAAATCTAACAAATTCTCCACGCATACAAATTAATGTAATTTAAAATCTCGAAATGAAAAAAAAAGATATTTGAAACTAATTGCCGGTTTGATGTGTTTTAAAAATGTACAACCCATTTCTCATTACTGATGGGCCATTTTCTGGGCCAGCCGAATGAAAGCTCTCCTCGTCTTGAAAGATTTGCAGCCCAACAGGCCTGACAAAGCGACTTGCTTGGCAAATCACAAAAAAAACTAGGGTGTGGCCGTCGACCTAGCTGTCAGCCTCTCCATGTACAGCACTCTTCCGATGGAAATCGTTCCTTGACCATGTTCATCACCACGCCGCGCGGAGAGCACCACGGCGGTGGACGACGGCGAGGCCTAGGAAGGGGACGATGCGGCAGTGGAAGCCCGTGCGGAGAGGAGTACGAGGGTTCACTGGTTCGGCTGCGGTGTGAGGCTGCCGTCGCCGCAGGATCTGGCCAGCGGTGGGAATAGTAGGGGGCGGTGAGGCCTCCGCGGCAGCACAGCCGGCCACGGGAGGCAGGAGCGTGCGACACGACCGACGCTGCTTTGGGCGGCTGGGGCAAGAAGACCAGAGGTTGAAGAAGAACTACGGCCGTTGGATGGACATCGTTGACCACGCCGCGCCGAGAGCACCAGGGCGCTGGACGACGGCGAGGCCTACGAAGGGAATGACACGGAGCCGGGGAAGACATGGCAGTGGCTGCCCACACGGTGGAGAGTGCGAGGGTTGACTGGTTCGGCTACCGT
>NW_025232607.1:4016-9415 GCF_018294505.1 Triticum aestivum | reverse complement strand
TTACGGGCTTGTATTCATTTTTTTCACTTCGGCTTGCTTATTTCGTTTTTGCTTTCTAGTTGTACTCGAACGTTTATACTCGTAAGGGCCTCGTTCTATGGCCGGGCAAGCGCCTCTGTTCTAAAAAACTACAACCACATGGGCACATCACGAGTAGATAAACACATGGGCACATCACATGGGACCAACGGCTCGCATGCCATCACGACTCACGAGCAACCACGGATGTGGAAACTCGAATGCACACCACAGTGTTCACTGCTCAGTGGTACGACTAGCTTTATAATACTACTGGATAAAATCTGCCACAGAAAGATTTTAGCGGGGAGAGCGAGCACCATAGACTGTATGACAGTTTCGGCGTGCCGCGTACATAGAAGTGTTTTCACCGGCGGTGCATTACATTCAATCAATCCATTGAAATGCAGTCCAGCTGCTTACCCTAATCTAATCACAGAACGACCCCATGGATCTAGCTGCAGTACCTCGACTCCACCGGAAAGGAACGGGTCTGTGTCGGTAGCGTTGCTCCGGCAGCACGACCCGACCGCGGCACGCGTGGCGATAGATTTGGAGATTCGCGCTCCGCTCGCGCTCGGGACAGCTCCTGATTGTGATGCGAGTCTGCAACATGCACACCCATGTGACCTGCATTGATTCCTGCCAGCCACTGTGCTGTGTGTGAGACCTGACCTGCACAAGAACGGATCAAAGCTGGGGCCCTTAAAGGCATCATCAACCTTTCAAAAACTCGTGTAAAAACAAGTTCACAAAATAACTGATCTGAAACAACTCCTCAAAATCTGGTTCAGAAATGAGCCTTCTACAGAATACTAGAAGAAACAGCAAATGCTGCAAAGACGAAAAGGCTGGTCTGTCGAATGAAATTCTGATATTACCTCGATTCAACATACATATACTTATAATCAAAAAAAAAAAACGTACTGTACTCCGATCCGATGGCAAATAAATCAGTGGCAATGGCAGCAAGTTGCGAGGTGCATGATCCGTGGATCAATCAGCCATGCTTGATTTGCTCGCACTGGGCCAACCTGACACGCACAAGACAAGCATTGCACCTCGCAAGCACCTCACTCCACAGCGTCCCCATGCACTGGATGCAGCTGGCTCACTCATCACTCGATTGCCATCGCTCCATCCATCATGTTCATCTAGTGCCACGTCAAAACGGATTAATTTTATTCCGCCAAGCAAACCAATAATGTATAGCACTGCAAGAACCTAGTGAGCTCAAATCACACTAGCTATAAATACACACAGACTTCTTCATCTTAGTATCCACCACTCGCCCATTGTTTGTAGCACACTAGCCAAGCCAAGAAGTAAACAGAGCGGGAGGAAGAGAGGCCGGCCGGCGAAATGAAGGCGACCGCGGGGGCCCTCCTCGCCGTGGCGGCGGCGGTGCTGCTGCGCGGCGTGGCAGCAGCGCCGCCCCGGAAGCCGGTGGACGTGCCGTTCGACAAGAACTACGTGCCGACGTGGGCGCAGGACCACATCCACTACGTGAACGGCGGGCGGGAGGTGCAGCTGTCCCTGGACAAGACCACCGGCACGGGCTTCCAGACCCGGGGCTCCTACCTCTTCGGCCACTTCAGCATGCACATCAAGCTCGTCGGCGGCGACTCCGCCGGCACCGTCACCGCCTTCTACGTACGCCTCCGTTCATCTCCATCTCGCCCTTGTGCGGTGCAGCGGTGTACTTAGGATGTAATGTAAGTGATGGTTTGCTTCTGGATTGCATTTGCTATTGCAGCTGTCGTCGCAGAACTCGGAGCACGACGAGATCGACTTCGAGTTCTTGGGGAACAGAACGGGGCAGCCGTACATCCTGCAGACCAACGTGTTCTCTGGCGGCAAGGGCGACCGGGAGCAGAGGATCTACCTCTGGTTCGACCCAACCAAGGACTACCACTCCTACTCCGTCCTCTGGAACCTCTACATGATCGCGTACCTCTTCCATCCCCCTTTCGTCTTCCTGCTTACTACTACTCCCTTCATCTAGACGAATAAGTCGATCTTAGGTTGTGCATCGTGATCAAGAAAGAAGGAAACGAGAAAATGTAATGTTTATTTGCTAATTAATAGCATTGCATATAACAAATTAACCATTGCATGTTGTGTTTGATACTCTCAAATCATTAAAAGCATGCGCACCTCACATTTTTTATTGGTTTATATTTCAAGAAACAAGAAACGAGTAGAAGTTAATGCACCGTGCCTAAGTTATTTTCCCCTTTATTTGTGACAAATGAGAAAAGTTAATTTGTGACAAATGAGAAAAGGAGTTTTAGTTAGTTAATGATGTTTGGAACTGATTAGTTAACCAATCTACTAGATTTTGCGTGAAAGGTTTATTAATTTTTTAGTCTAACTTTAACCACATATTTAATTAATATAAAATGTAACTTGTGTGCCCAAAAATGTCATTTTATTCGTATCCAAAAACATTTACAATGATAGAGTTTTGTATTTTATGAGCATATAACTTATACTCCCTCCTTCGAGAGCTAGTCCCATAATACATGATATTTTAAAATCTGTACTGCTGATGCAACATGCATAATATCCGTAAACAGAGTAAATTGCACAGAAATACTATAATTGGGGCATTGGAAGCAGATTGGTATCAAGTTTGGTATTTTTTACGTATCAGTACCAAGTCTGAGGCTACACGTTACAAAAAAGTCTAAATCACGTATAAACGCGTATTAACGGTGTATCTGAACGGCGGGGCACGCATGTCAGCTGCTGATGTGGCATTCTTTTTGCAGAAACCCCCTCGAGCCCGAGCTCCTTCGCCTCCCGTAATCCCTGCCCCGCCCTGGCCTCCTCCTCGCCGCGCCGCCGGCCGGCCACCGGAACACCACCACCGGCGACTAGGACCAGGCCATCCCTGCACCCTGCCTCTCTCCTTCTCTTCCTCCTTCCATTTTTTCTTTTCTCTCTCTCTCTCTCACCCGAAGCTCTCTCTCTTGACGCACCGCCTTGGTTCCCGTCTTCTTGGACTCCGGCGGCCGCATAGCCTCCTCCAGCGCCCACGCCTCCTCGATCCTCGCGTCCTGCAGCATCGCATCCCGCACCGCCTCCTGCAGCTCCAGTGAGGGCGGAACCCCGTCGGAGGCCATCTCGCCGAGGGCGACGAGCGCGCTCCTGGGGTCCCTGAGCCTGCAGAACCCGGCGACGGCGATGCCGTAGGTGGCGGCGTCGGGCCGGCGTGGGGAGTCGGGGCGGCAGAGCCAGCGGAGCACGGAGGCGGCCTCGTGGGCGCGGCGCATCGCGAGGAGGTGGCCGAGGAGCGGGGTGGCGAGCGGGAGCGGCGAGGGGCGGACGGGGTAGTGGGGGAGCGCGGTGAGCAGGGCGAAGGCCGGGGTGAGCGTGGGAGGGAGGCGAGGTGCTCCACGAGCGGAGGGAACGGGAGGCGCTCCGGGGAGCCGGGCAGGAGGAGCGCCGCAGAGAGGAGGCGGCCGGCAGCGAGGACCTGGCCCTCGGAGATGAGCCGCGGATGAGCGCGGAGATGGCTTCGAGCTCGGACGGGGAAAGGGGGGAGGGAGGCGCTTCTGTTGTGCAGAGGCCTCGAAGGAGACGGTGGAGGCCACGAGCAGAGGCCGCGGCGGTGCGAGCAGGGGCAGCTCCGGCGCAAGCGATGGCCGTGGTGATGCGAGTGGGAGCTCGGGCTCCATGGATTATCCCCTCAATCCAGACCGGGCGCCGCTGTGCGGGGGGTTTCTGCAAAAAGAATGCCACATCGGCCGCTGACATGCGGGCCCCGCCGGTCAGATACACCGTTAATACGCGTTTATACGCGATTTAGACCTTTTTATAACGTCTAGCCTCAGACTTGATACTGACACGTAAAAATTACCAAACTTGGTATCAATATACTTTCAATGCCCAATTGTGATACTTTTGTGCAATTTACTCCTAAAAAACCAGCACGGCACCTAAAATCGCCGCGCATGTGCAATCGATCCGGGGCGCGTGCATGTCCTGAACAGTACTCCTACCAAAGGTAGATGTTGGTCTGCCCTGGGCCCACTGCTCCAGGCAAGGCATGCCCCAGAGAGCAGAGTACTAGGCAGGCTCATGGGGTGGCGCGTGCAGCCCTTTAGTTCACTGCACCGTCCATGCAGAATTTCTGCAAAGTTGAGCACCGGACACGATGTCTGACGCGCTGTAAAAATGTCCTCGCAAAAGAAGAAAAAGAAATGAATGAATCGAGATTATTAATAGAAAAAGGGCGGTTGTGACGTGACATTGGGCATTGGGCATGCAGGTTCTTCGTGGACGACACGCCGATCCGGGTGTTCAAGAACAGCAAGGACCTCGGGGTGCGGTACCCGTTCGACCAGCCCATGAAGCTCTACTCCAGCCTGTGGAACGCGGACGACTGGGCGACCCGGGGCGGGCGGGAGAAGACGGACTGGTCCAAGGCGCCCTTCGTCGCCTCCTACCGGGGCTTCCACGTCGACGGCTGCGAGGCGTCCGCGGAGGCCAAGTTCTGCGCCACCCAGGGCGCCCGCTGGTGGGACCAGCCCGAGTTCCAGGACCTGGACGCCGCGCAGTACCGCCGCCTCGCCTGGGTCAGGAAGGAGCACACCATCTACAACTACTGCACCGACCACGACCGCTACGCCGCCATGGCGCCCGAGTGCAGGCGCGACCGCGACGTCTGAGCCAGCGACCATGATATAGTACTACCAGTTGTTGTGCCGCTGGTCGCGGTGCGGTCGGTGAGACGTAGTAGTACGAGGAATTTGTATCCCTACACTACATGTGTGTATGCTCATGCCTACTTTATTAATATTATTTTGATTGCCCATTCATGATACCTCGTCCTCTCTGTCCTGGTTTATTAGTCTCATCGTATTTAAGATCATATTTAACCATGATTTTAACTAGTAATAAAATATAAGTTATACTCTTATATTTTAGTGATTTAAACGCTCTTATATTAGTTTGAATATATCTAGTAAACTAATATAACTAGTAAACTAATATAAAAGCATTTAGATTACTATTTTAGTGATCTAAACGCTCTTATATTAGTTTACAGAGAAAGTACATAGCAAAAATAATACATTAAAAATTATATTCAAATACGAATCCAACTATATAATTTCTGATGACATACATTAATATTTTATTAGTTAAACCTAGGATCAAAATTACGAAGGTAGTATAATCGTATTGACTGAAGTTGGTGGAGTGGTGCTGGCTTCACTTGGACACTCATCATCCGCTACACATTAACTGCACTAACGTGGCATTGTATTTTCGTTTGCGAGGGACCTCGCCAGCAATGGTGGGACAGCCAGACTCTCATGGTACTTGTCAGTGAACACTAGTGTTGGTTATTTTAAAGCCCCGAACCTTAATTT
>NW_025232607.1:0-3570 GCF_018294505.1 Triticum aestivum | reverse complement strand
GGGGGGGGCAAACAGAAACAAAAAGAAAATCTAACTAAAAGAAAAATGATCCACTAACTCTAGGGATTGGACACACATTTAGAGATAATCATTGATCTCACCCGCAAAAAAAGAAAAGATAATCCCTTTCTCTTAAGCATAGCTCTAGTGTTAACTCTATCATATATAGCAAGCCAGATTTTTATGTGTGTGTTTAAGTCTTTAAGCCTTTTTCAACATATTGTGAAATAAAATGTGTGATCTGTCTGTTCCCATCAAACCAGAGTACATTTGAATAGAGGGGTACCTCAAATTAGAACCATTGCTAATCCAACAATCCTTACCAGAGCTTGAAATATCTGGCATAACTGTCTGAAGCTCATTGAGTTGGCTACATGCTTGTACCGACAAAGGATTGTGAAAAAGATCAATCAGACTATGTGCAGAGGCAACACTGGCTACAGAGACTGGATCATGTATAGCAAGGAATGAAGCTCAAGAAATTTCTAAGAAAGGGACTCCATAACCCATGCGACATGCCAGAAAAAAGTGTCTCCTTTAACTAGTGTTCGATTTCACCTATTAGTATTGCACCGTACACTGCAGATGAATAATTGGAATGAAAAATGGTTGCCACTGGGGTCCAGCTGGTTTTTTTGAGATAGTCTCGCCAAGCTTTATTCATGTAACCATAATATTTACAGGTACAAAAAGAAGATCGCCGGGCTGGCCAAACCATACATGGTGACCAAACCCTAATGATAAGCATGCTTAGCGAGATTGTGAGCCTCGGTATTCGAGGCTCTATATTACAAGAAGTAAACGAGGTCGAATGGTCTATGATTTCATGAATGATAGCTCCACACTTCGCTGCCGATCCTTGCTTTGTTCCGTGCACCACATTCTTGCAGTCCGATGCCACATGTATTTGTTGCTCATAAACATTGTCCGCCAAAGCCAGGGCTTCTCTTACTGCCAAAGCTCTAAAATCTCAGGATCCAAAATGTTCCAAAATGTTATGCATGAAGCTCCCAGAAAAGTACCTCCCGCGTCACGACACAAAGCCGCAACTGAGCCATAGCTTCCATTCCTCGTTACTGTGCATCGGTGTCAGTTTCACATATTCCAACGGTGGTGCAATCCACACCTGCGCTCTGGCCGGCTGATTCCTTGCTTGAGCAATAGCTGGCTGCTTAAGAGACTCCAAGTCAACTAGAAAATAGTTAATGAAAGAGAAAGTTGAAAGCGGACTTTGGAAAATCTCCTCGTGTATAGCTTTCCTTCTATCTCTCCAGATTGCCGACAAGGTGACCACCAATCTTGTGAAATCATTTTGATCGAGAGTTTCGTGCATCAGAAACAACCAGTACTTCGCTTCAAGCTCCAAGTTTGCTTGCATATGCTCCACCATCCCAGACGGAGCTAGCGCCCAGACACTACCCGCCATATGGCAATTGACCAACGCGTGCGTCCAACTGTCAGAAGCTGAACAAATAGCGCAGACCAAATAAGTCGACATGTTACGGTGATTCAGCAAGTCTGTTGTTGGTAATGAATTCTGACAGAAACGCCACAAAAGTTCTTGATCTTTGATGGAACCTTAACCGGCCACAGATTAGACCACCTCTTCGCCTCCACTGCAACATCCGCAGGGCTTTCAGAATTTTCGAGCCAACATTTTCACGAGCATTCTGTAAACCGAGCTAACTGAAAATCTCCCACGATGATCAGCACCGTAAGCCCAGAAATCAGCAACCTTGTGAGTACACAGTGGGATCTTAGTATGCTTTAGGCGTCATAAGGATTAAAGGTGGCCCGTATCAGATCTACTCTTCAAGTGGTTGAAGTGGCATCAATTAATTCTGAAACTAGTTCAGGCGGGTGAGCATCCATCACGTTCAAAGGTCATTTAACTCCCTCTCGAGGGAGCCAGTTATGCTCCGAGATCTTTGTTTCTTCTCCAGTTCCAACTCTTTGAATGATGCCCTGGTACAAGATGTCCCGCCCGTCTAGGATCGTGCGCCATACCTGAGAGGGATGACCGCCTAGGCCTGCTTTTAAAATGCTCGTGGCGGGAAAATAAACTACCTTGCACTGAGTGTCATTGGCTCTTGAAGGAGCCGGCACACCTGCCTCACCAAGAGAGAAAGGTTGAACAACTCTATGTCACGGAAACCTAGGCCTCCCAGATGTTTTGGTTTTGTGCACACGTCCCAAGAGACCCAGCATGGCTTTCTCCTTCCTCTCTTACTGCCCCACCTAAACTTTCTGATTAGAGATGTTATGCTTTCACAAACTCCTCTTGATAATCTAAAATAGGCCATCGAGTAGACCGGGATAGCTTGTGCAATTGCCTTAATCAGAACCTGTTTGCCAGCATAAGATAACAACTTTTCCATCCGCCCTTTAATCTTCTCCCAAACTCTATCTTTCAAATATTTGAAAGTGGCATTTTTTGAGTGTCCCACATCAGTGGGCATACCCAAATACCTCTCGCTAAGTTGTTCATTGTGAATGTTGAGCGTTCCCTTTATGCCATCCCGTAGTGTTTGAGGGCAGCCCTTACTGAAAAAATAGAAGATTTGTCATTGTTCATCCTCTGGCCAGATGCATTCCAGTAGATATCCAACAAGTTTGACACTGCAACTACTCCATCAATACTTGCCCTGAATAGCAGCAGGCTATTATCAGCAAAGAGAAGGTGGTTGACAACCGGGGCTGTCGGCGCCACCTTAACTCCCACAAAACTAGATGACTGTGAATTGAGTTTCAAAAGGCACGAGAGGCCCTCCGCTGCGATCAAGAAAAGATAAGGAGAAATTGGGTCTCCCTGTCAAATCCCTCTAGAAGGTTTAAACCGATCAAAATTTTCACCATTGAACAACACTTCAAAAGAAACTGATTTCACCATCCCCATCACCAACTTTATCCATTCTGGGGCAAATCCCAGTTTGCCATTATTGCTTCCAAATATGTCCATTCCAGCCTATCACATATAGTCCTTCATCATGTCCAACTCTAGGGCACAATGGTTACTAACCTTTGACCCGCTTCTTTTCATAAAATGTAAACATTCATAAGCACATATGATGTAATCAGTAATGAGTCTCCCTGGGACAAAGGGTGACTGCTCCTCTGATATGATGTCTGGAAGGATTTTCTTGAGTCTATTTGAAACCACCTTCGAAGCTATCTTGTATAACACATTGCATAAACATATTGGTCTGAATTGAGTCAGGAGAGTTGTATTCATTACCTTTGGGATCAAGACCAAAAAAGTATCATTAATGCATTCAAGACTCTCTTCCCCTCTTTCTATTCTCAACACTGCGTTCGTTACCTCTTCCCCACAGACATCCCAGTGCCACTGGTAAAAGTGTGCTGGAAGCCATCTGGCCCTGGTGGTTTTGTCGGAAACATTTGAAATAAAGTTGTTTTTACCTCCTCAGCCATGTATGTAGCACATAGGATACCATTTGTATGATCTGTGACTTTCCTTGGCACATGCTCGAGTACTCCCTCCATGTTTGTAACTCCTTATGAAGTGTATAAATCCATATAGAAATTTGAGTCCAGAATCTTTAATTTGGC
>NW_025232606.1:0-9419 GCF_018294505.1 Triticum aestivum | reverse complement strand
GTATTTTTATCATGGAGTTTTGTAAAAACAACATAAAACATATTATCCATAGAAACCTTAGCATTATTAAGTTGCCCATTGTCATAACCACGTTGATTTTAGGCAATAATCCAAGAATAATGTTGATTAACATTATCAAAAACTTGTTGAATTGCATCTAGGATTGGGACTTCCTTTTTTAAGATTCTCATCAAAGATTTTATTATCCCCAAGCAAATGTCTTAACGCATGATCACTATTGTAAAGAATTTCATCTATCACAGATTTATCATGATTCATACCATAAAAAATCAAAGATTTCCCTAGCTTCTTGTATTATGTAGTCAAATTCATTCATAAGCATGAGAGTGGCTAACTTTTTAACTTTTGGATTCTTTATAACGGGAAGCTCAAAAAACAATCTCTGCAAAGTAGGGTGAGTACGGATCAATTTGCTTTCAAGTTTCACAACTAGCGCTGAAATAGCATCCGCATAAGATCTAGTAGTCCTAAGTATAGGAGCATCATTGAGACTTAGATTTCCCACACAATTGAGAAATTCTTGGATACGTTCCTTTCCCATAATGTTCCCTTGCCCTAAGATAAAAGTTTTAGCAGCCAGACTGCTCGTACGTCCAATCTTAGGAGTTAAGCCATCATCTATTGGTGCCATACCAAAATCACTCATGGTTGCAAGTAAAGGATAGATCTAATGAGAAAACGGCGAACGAAAAAGAGGGGCGAATAAAAACGGAAAATTTTGTGAAGTGGGGGAGAGGAAAACAAGATGCAAATGGCATATAATGTAAATTGCAAGGAGATGAGATTTGTGATTAGGAACCTGGTACATGTTGAAGATCCTCCCCAGCAACGGCACCAGAAATTCATTTTGGTGTCGCTTGAAGCTACGTCGTTATTTCCCCAAAGAGGAAGGGATGATGCAGCACATCGGCTGTAGGCATTTTCCTCAGATATGAAACCAAGGTTATCGAACTAGTAGGAGAACCAAGAAACACAAGTAAACAACACCTGCACACAAATAACAAATACTCGCAACCCAACGTGTTAAAGTGGTTTTGTCAATCCCTTTCGGGTAACGGCACCAGAAATTGGCACACGGACGTGAGAGAGTTGTAAATATTGATAGATCAAACGCCAAATAAAATAAATTGCAGCAAGGTATTTTGTATTTTTGGTTTACTAGATCTTAAAATAAAAGGCAAATAAAAATAGATTGTCAAGGCAAATAATATGACAAAGAGACATGGGGGCTGTAGGTTTCACTAGTGGTAACTCTCAAGAAAAATAGCAAATGGTGGGTAAACAAATTACTGTTGGGCAATTGATAGAACTTCAAATAATCATGACGATATCCAGGCAATGATCATTATATAGGCATCATGTCCAAGATTAGTGCTACCTCTTGAGCACTACGTTGGTTTTTCCCTTGAAGAGGAAACGGTGATGCAGCAAAGTAGCGTAAGTATTTCCCTCAGTTTTTGAGAACCAAGATATCAATCTAGTAGGAGACTACACATAAGTCCCTCGTACCTACGCAAACAAATAAGAACCTTGCAACCAACGTGATAAAGGGGTTGTCAATCCCTTCACGGTCACTTACGAGAGTGAGATCTGATAGAGATAATAATAATAAGATAAATATTTTTGGTATTTTTATGATATAGATTGAAAGTAAAGATTGCAAAATAAAATAGATTGGAAACTTATATATTAAAAGATAGACCCGGGGGCCATAGGTTTCACTAGTGGCTTCTCTCAAGATAGCATAATTATTACAGTGGGTGAACAAATTACTGTCGAGCAATTGATAGAAAATTGCATAATTATGAGAATATCTAAGCATGATCATGTATATAGGCATCATGTCTGCGACAAGTAGACCGAAATGATTCTGCATCTACTACTATTACTCCACACATCGACCGCTATCCAGCATGCATCTAGACTATTAAGTTCATAAGAACAGAGTAACGCATTAGGCAAGATGACATGATGTACAGGGATAAACTCAAGCAATATGATATAAACCCCATATTTTTATCCTCGGTGGCAACAATACAATACGTGTCTTGCTGCCCCTTCTGTCACTGGGAAAGGACACCGCAAGATTGAACCCAAAGCTAAGCACTTCTCCCATTGCAAGAAAGATCAATCTAGTAAGCCAAACCAAACTGATAATTCGAAGAGACTTGCAAAGATAACCAATCATACATAGAAGATTTCAGAGAAGAATCAAATATTGTTTATATATAAACTTGATCATAAACCCACAATTCATCGGATCTCGATAAACACACCGCAAAAAGAGATACATCAAATAGATCTCCAAGAAGATCGAGGAGAACATTGTATTGAGATCCAAAGAGAGAGAAGAAGTCATCTAGCTAATAACTATGGACCCGAAGGTCTGTGGTAAACTACTCACACATCATCGGAGAGGCTATGGTGTTGATGTAGAAGCCCTCCGTGATCGATTCCCCCTCCGGCGTAGCTCCGGAAAAGGCCCCAAGATGGGATCTCTTGGGTACAGAAGGTTGCAGTGGTGGAAATAGGGTTTTGTGGTGCTCCTGGATATTTTCGGGGTATATGGACATACATAGGAGTAAGAAGTAGGTTGGTGGAGCTGCAAGGGGCCAACGAGGGTGGGGGCGCGCCCAAGGGGGGCAGGCGCGCCTCCCTGCCTAGTGGCTCCCTTGTTTCATTCTTGACGTCCACTCCAAGTCCCCTGGATCACGTTTTTTCCAAAAATAACTCCCCCAAAGTTTTCATTCCGTTTGATATTCCTTTTCTGTGAAACACTGAAATAGGCAAAAAAAACATCAATTTGCACTGGGCCTTGGGTTAGTAGGTTAATCCCAAAAATAATATAGAAGTGTATAAATAAGCCCATTAACATCCAAAACAGATAATATATTAGCATGGAACAATAAAAAATTATAGATACGTTGGAGATGTATCAAGCATCCCCAAGCTTAATTCCTGCTCGTCCTCGAGTAGGTAAATGATAAAAATAGAATTTTTGATGTGGAATGCTACCTAACATAATTCTCAATTTAATTTCTTTATTGTGGCATGAATGTTCAGATCTAAAAGATTCAAGACAAAAGTTTAATATTGACATAAAAATAATAATACTTCAAGCATACTAACAAAGCAATCATGTCTTCTCAAAATAACATGGCCAAATAAAGTTATCCCTACAAAATCATATAGTCTGGCTATGCTCTATCTTCATCACAGAAAGTATTTAAATCATGCACAACCCCGACGACAAGCCAAGCAATTGTTTCATACTTTTAACGTTCTCAAAAAATTTCAATCTTCACGCACTATATGAGCGTGAGCCATGGACATAACACTATATGTGGAATACAGTGGTGGTTGTGGAGAAGACAAAAAGAAGAAGATAGTCTCACATCAACTAGGCATGTCAACGGGCTATGGAGATGCCCATCAATAGATATCAATGTGAGTGAGTAGGTATTGCAATGCAACGGATGCACTAGAGCTATAAGTGTATGAAAGCTCAATAAAAGAAACTAGGTAGGTGTGCATCCAACTCATTTGCTCATGAAGACCTATGGCATTTTGAGGAAGCCCTTCATTGGAATATACAAGACAAGTTCTATAATGTAAAATTCCCACTAGTATATGGAAGTGACAACATAGGAGACTCTCTATCATGAAGATCATGGTGCTACTTTGAAGCACAAGTGTGGTAAAAGGATAGTAACATTGTCCCTTCTCTCTTTTTCTCCCATTCTCCTTTTTTCATTTGGGCCTTTTCTCTTTTTTATGGCCTCTTTTTTTCTATTTTTTTTATTTTTCATCTCGAGTCTCATCCCGACTTGTGAGGCAATCATAGTCTCCATCATCCTTTCCTCACATGGGACAATGCTCTAGTAATGATGATCATCACGCTTTATTTACTTATAACTCAAAAATTACAACTCAATTCTTAGAACAAAATATGACTCTATGTGAATACCTCTGGGGGTGTACCGGGATGTGCAATGACTCATGAGCGACATGTATGAAAGAATTATGAACGGTGGCTTTGCCACAAATACAATGTCAACTACATGATCATGCAAAGTAATATGACAATGATGAAGCGTGTCATAATAAACAGGATGGTGGAAAGTTGCATGGCAATATATCTCAGAATGGTTATGGAAATGCCATAATAGGTAGGTATGGTGGCTGTTTTGAGGGAGGTATATGATGGGTTTATGGTACCGGCGAAAGTTGCGCGGTACTAGAGAGGCTAGCAATAGTGGAAGGGTGAGAGTGTGTATAATCCATGGACTCAACATTAGTCATAAAGAACTCACATACTTATTGCAAAAATCTATTAGTTATCGAAACAAAGTACTACGCGCATGCTCCTAGGGGGTAGATTGGTAGGACAAGACCATCGCTCGTCCCCGACCGCCACTCATAAGGAAGACAATCAATAAATAAATCATGCTCCGACTTCATCACATAACGGTTCACCATATGTGCATGCTACAGGAATCACAAACTTTAGAACAAGTATTTCTCAAATTCACAACTACTCAACTAGGATGACTCTAATATCACCATCTTCATATCTCAAAATAATCATCAAGTATCAAACTTCTCATAGTATTCAATGCACTTTTTATGATAGTTTCTATTATACCCATCTTGGATGCCTATCATATTAGGACTAATTTTATAACCAAAGCAAATTACCATGCTGTTCTAAAAGACTCTCAAAATAATATAAGTGATGCATGAGAGATCCATAATTTCTATAAAATAAAACCACCACCATGCTCTAAAAGATATAAGTGAAGCACTAGAGCAAAATTATCTAGCTCAAAAGATATAAGCGAAGCACATAGAGTATTCTAATAAATTCCAATTCATGTGTGTCTCTCCCAAAATGTGTGTACAGCAAGTATGATTGTGTTAAACTAAAAAACAAAGACTCAAATCATACTAGACGCTCCAAGCAAAACACATATCATGTGGTGAATAAAAATATAGCCTCAAGTAAAGTTACCGATGGACGAAGACGAAAGTGGGGATGCCTTCCGGGGCATCCCCAACCTTAGGCTTTTGGTTGTCCTTGAATTTTACCCTCGGGTGCCTTGGGCATCCCCAAGCTTAGGCTCTTGCCACTCCTTGTTCCATAATCCATCAAATCTCTACCCAAAACTTGAAAACTTGACAACACAAAACTCAACAGAAAATCTCATGAGCTCCGTTAGTATAAGAAAACAAACCACCACTTAAGGTACTGTAATTAAATCATTCTTTATTTATATTGGTGTTAAACCTACTTTATTCCAACTTCTCTATGGTTCATACCCTCCGATACTAGCCATAGATGCATCAAAATAAGAAAACAACACACGAAAAACAGAATCTATCAAAAACAGAACAGTCTGTAGTAACCTGTAGGTTTAGAATACTTCTGCAATCCCAAAAATTCTGAAATAAATTGTTGGACGTGAGGAATTTGTCTATTAATCATATTCAAAAAGAATCAACATAATCGCACTCTCCAGTAAAAAATGGAAGCAAATATCGTGAGCGCTAAAGTTTCTGTTTTTTACAGCAAGATCGCAAAAACTTCCCCCAAGTCTTCCCAAAGGTTCTACTTGGCACAAACACATCTAAACATAGGATAGATGAATTATTTATTACTAAACAGAACCAAAAAGTAAGAAACGAAAATAAAATTGGTTTGCCTCCCAACAAGCGCTATCGTTTAACGCCCCTAGCTAGGCATTGAAAATTTCAATGATGCTCACATGAAAGACAGGAATTGAAGCACAAAGAGAGCATCATGAAACACATGACAAACACATCTAAGTCTAACATACTTCCTATGCATAGGCATCTTATAGGCAAACAAATTATCATAGCAAACAAAAACTAGCATATGAAAGGAAGCGGAAAGAAACAATAACAATCTCAACATAACAAGAGGTAATTTAGTAACATGAAAATTTATACAATCATATTTTCCTCTCTCATAATAGTTACATGTGGGATCACAAGAAAATTCAACAAAATAGCTATCACATAAAATATTTTCAACACGATCCACATGCAGGCAAAGTTGACACTCTTCCAAAATAGTGGGATTAACATTAACTAAAGTTATGACCTCTCCAAACCCACTTTTATCAAAAATATTGCAAACACTATTATCAATCTCATATTCATCATGGGGCTTAAATAAAGTTTCAAGATCAAAAGAAGAATCACCCCAATCATGATCATTGCAACAAATAGTAGTCATAGCAAAACTAGCATCCCCAAGCTTAGGGTTTTGCATATTATTAACACAATTGGCATTAAGAGAATTTATAATAACATCATTGCAATCATGCTTTTCATCGAAGGAACTACCAAGTATGGGTGCAATAGCAACGATCTCATGTTTCACATAAGGAACTATAGCAAATTCATCTTCACAAATATTGGCATCATGTCCACAAGAATAGCAAGCATCATGTTCATCAAGGGATATTTCAATCAAATCACTGGAATCATCATTATCTATAGATTCATGCATATCATTATTTTCTTCCAAAGCAATGGTCATTATCTCAATAAATTCTTTGACATAGACATTATGAGCATAGTTTTCATAGCAATATTTAAGTATGTCAAAATTTTCAGATTTGTAGAGAGTTGTATCATACTTTTCAATCAAAGAAGCAACTTCATAAGCACCCTTAAAAGCAACAAATTCTTCAAATTGTTCGATATCATAGTAACTATAAACACCCTTTGCATAAGAAGATAAGATTTCATTGTCATTAAACTCACATAGGTAGGTAAGGTGTTTTTAGTGTTCTTAGAGAAACAAGTAAAATCATACATTTCACAAAGATTCCAAGCATAACACAGCAATCTGTTTATTTGATCCCATAAGAGTCTCCCTTTTCCAGACAAATGGTGACGCACAAAATGAGCATGCTCATCTTAAAATTTGCCATCAACTAGGATAGTTGGAGTTTCAGCACGAGCGCATAAGGATCGAAGATGATTCAAGTAGAACACTTTAAGTGGATCCATCTCAATACATTTTTAGCAAGCAAAGATGCAAGCAAATAGAAGGCACATGGAAACACAAACAAATATACATAGGGGAGAAGGCCAAGAAAATGCAAAGGTTTTCGAAAATCGTTTTAGAAGTGGGGGAGAGGAAAAAGAGAGGCGAATGGCAAATAATGTAATGTGTGGGATACGAGTTTTTGATAGGTACTTGGTATGTCTTGACTTGTGCGTAGATTTCCCCGGCAACGGCGCCAGAAATGGCTTGTTGACGGGAGATCAAATCTTGACTTGACTTGCTACAACCTCCCTGGCAACGGCGCCAGAAATCCTTCTTGCTACCTCTTGAGCACTGCGTTGGTTTTCCCTTGAAGAGGAAAGGGTGATGCAACAAAGTAGCGTAAGTATTTCCCTCAGTTTTTGAGAACCAAGGTTTCAATCCAGAAGGAGACTACACGCAAGTCCCTCATACCTACACAAACAAATAAGAACCTCGCAACCAACGCAATAAAGGGCTTGTCAATCCCTTCACGATCACTTACAAGAGTGAGATCTGATAGAGATAATAATAATAAGATAAATATTTTTGGTATTTTTATGATATAGATTGAAAGTAAAGATTGCAAAATAAAATAGATTGGAAACTTATATGATAAAAGATAGACCCGGGGGCCATAGGTTTCACTAGTGGTTCTCCCAAGATAGCATAAGTATTACGGTGGGTGAACAAATTACTGTCGAGCAATTGATAGAAAAGTGCATAATTATGAGAATATCTAGGCATGATCATGTACATAGGCATCACGTCCGCGACAAGTAGACTAAAACGATTCTGCATCTACTACTATTACTGCACACATTGACCGTTATCCAGCATGCATCTAGAGTATTAAGTTCATAAGAACAGAGTAATGCATTAGGCAAGATGACATGATGTAGAGGGATAAACTCAAGCAATATGATATAAACCCCATCTTTTTATCCTCGATGGCAACAATACAATACATGCCTTGCTGCCCCTGCTATCACTGGGAAAGGACACGCAAGATTGAACCCAAAGCTAAGCACTTCTCCCATTGCAAGAAAGATCAATTTAGTAGGCCAAACCAAACTAATAATTCGAAGAGACTTGCACAGATAACCAATTATACATAAAATATTTCAGATAAGAATCAAATATTGTTCATAGATAAACTTGATCATAAACCCACAATTCATCGGATCTCGACAAACACACCGCAAAAAGAGGTACATCAAATATATCTCCAAGAAGACCAAGCAGAACATTGTATTGAGATCCAAAGAGAGAGAAAAAGCCATCTAGCTAATAACTATGGACCAAAGTCTGTGGTAAACTAATCACACATCATCGGAGAGGCTATGGTGTTGATGTAGAATCCCTTCGTGATCGATTCCCCCTCCGACGGAGCTCCGGAAAAGGCCCCAAGATGGGATTTCTTGGGTACAGAAGGTTGCGGTGGTGGAAATAGGGTTTCATGGTGCTCCTGGATGTTTTCAGGGTATATTGACATATATAGGAGGAAGAAGTAGTTGGTGGAGCTGCGAGGGGCCCACGAGGGTGGGGGCGCGTCCAGGGGGGCAGGCGCACCTCCCTGCCTCGTGGCTCCCTCGTTTCTTTCTTGACGTCCACTCCATGTCCCCTGGATCACATTTGTTCCAAAAATAACTCTCCCGAAGGTTTCATTCCATTTGGATTCCGTTTGATATTCCTTTTCTGTGAAACACCGAAATAGGCAAAAAAAACAGCAATTTGCACTGGGCCTTGGGTTAGTAGGTTAGTCCCAATAATAATATAGAAGTGTATAAATAAGCCCATTAACATCCAAAACAGATAATATATTGGCATGGAACAATCAAAAATTATAGATACGTTGGAGACGTATCAATTAGTATACCGACTCCTGCCTCCGTTTACTACTATTACTCCACACATCGACCGCTATCCAGCATGTATCTAGTGTATTAAGTTCATGGAGAAATGGAGTGGTTCCCTTTCTGTCACTGGGATCAAGCACCGTAAGATCGAAGCCACTACAAAGCACGTCTTCCCATTTCAAGATAAATAGATCAAGTTGGCCAAACAAAACCCAAATATCAGAGAAGAAATACGAGGCTATAAGCAATCATGCACATAAGAGATCAAAGAAACTCAAATAACTTTCATGGATATAAAAAATAGATCTCCAAGAGACCATTGTATTGAGAATCAAACAAGAGAGAGGAAGCCATCTAGCTACTAACTACTGACCCCGAAGGTCTACAAAGAACTACTCACGAATCATCGGAGAGGCACCAATGGAAGTGGTGAACCCCTCTGTGATTGTGTCTAGATTGGATCTGGTGGTTTTGGACTCTAC